>NC_140969.1:82862913-83060413 GCF_056783735.1 Eptatretus burgeri | reverse complement strand
ATATGTGTTGTGAATGTTAGTTCATTTTAGTACGTGTTCTTTCCTATATATATATATATTTATTTCTCTATATCAGTATATAATTGCTTGTATTGCCTTTGCCCACTTTCCCACCATTTCTTGTGGTGTAAAGTACTGTGACTTGATTTATCCTGTTCGGGTTTGGTCAGAGATCGCGTTTCTGGGGGTAAGTCGTTCATGCATTTAATTGGTCTCTGATAGACAATGGGGTGCGGTTAGGGTTAGGGTTAGGGTTAGGGTTAGGGTTAGGGTTAGGGTTAGGGTTCGGGTTAGCTTGACGTTAGTTCGCTTGATCAATTGTCATGCGTTGCACAGCCGCCGGCACGGTTTCCAATCTGCTTCAATCATCTTACAAGTAAGGCCTGATGTTGGCTTAACAGTTGAGGTGCTTGGCTTATGATCCCAGGGTCTTGAGTTCAAGCTCCTGTCAGGCCATTTAATTAACATCAGGTAGGATGCTCAGCCTGTCATCCTTTTGAGGTCGGCAAAATAAGTGCCAACGTGCTGGGAAGAGGGGCATTGCATCAGCAGCAAACCTGCGCCCCCACAAAATGATGCAACCAAGCAGCCACAGGCGTGTGTGTGTATTCGTTTACATGTGCCTATGGTTATATCGAACACACGCACATACATGCACTCAACATTGCGTGCACACCCACACACACACACACACACCAACACACACACACACACACACACACACACCAACACACACACACACACACACACACACACACACACACACACACACACACACACACACACACACACACACACACACACACACACACACACACGTCTTTTCCAAGGAAAGATTTTTTTTAATTCAAAGAAAGATGTAGGGATGGTTGCACATGATCATTTCTTGTGACCATCCCTACCTTCTTTACACAGTTTATGGAGAAACATCTCTACATCCTTTTGCATTTAAAAAAAAGTTTTTATTACTTGTGTGTGTATGTATATATGGTATATATATATATATATATATATATATATATATATATATATATATATATATATATATATATATATATATATATCTTCTTCTTCTTCTTTCGGCTGCTTCCGTTAGGGGTCGCCACAGCGGATCATCCGTATGATCTGCATAGTGATTTGGCACATGTTTTACGCCGGATACCCTTCCTGACGCAACCCTGGTCGCCTCTTACGACACAGGGATATGGTACACCAATTTTAACCAGGGTATACACCGGCCCAGTACACGGTACTCACTTCGCCGACCTCGTAAGGATGACAGGCTGAGTCAACCCCCTGGTGTATTAATTCAGTGGCCCAACGGGGCTTGAACTCAGGACCTTTTGGATCCCAAGCTGCTGCCCTAACCACTGCACCAACACCAGGTATATATATATATATATATAGTTACGGATCTGGAAACCATTTGCATTCAACATACAGATGTCCCAAAAGTCAGTAATGTCGTTAAGTATGTGTGTAGTCAGATCCCTTTCATTTTGTCTAGTGGGAGAATCAAAAACGTGCGTTGCGATTTCTTTTTAGTTAGGTTATTAAATCTTTACATCCAACGAATCCTCCAACGAACAACTAACAACCATTCCATTCCCCATCACGATCCACTACCCACCCGCTGTCTACAAGCCCTCTGACATGCCAAGGCAGGGTCTTGCAGCCATTCCTTGCCGCTTCCACCAACGTTCCTTCCACAAACGTTGTAACTCTTGCACGACAGCCTGTGCAACATTGATACTGTTACTCGTCAAGTATGAACCCATGTGGAAGACTGGCTGAGTTTTCCCGGCAGAGGCCGTTGCAGCGTTGATACTGTTACTCGTCGAGTGTGGACCCGTGTGGAGGAATGGCTGCGGTTTCCTGGCAGGGGCCAAGGCCCCACCCCGGAAAGGTGGGCCATAGGACCTGTCCAATCAGAGGCGGACAGCAAGGTGTGTTCACCAAGGCCCCTCCCCGCTGAGGGAGATCCATAAATTTCCGAGCACTCTCTGAGGCAGGTGGTCTTTATGAGGTCTTGAGTGGTCTTTTTGAGGTCTGGGAGAGTCTTTTGGGGGTCTTGAAGAGTTTTTGGTGGGTCTTTTTGGAGAGTTTTGGAAGGTTTTTGCTGTCACAAAAGGGGTTGTTGCTGTTACGAAGATTGTCGAGGCAGCGAACGTGTCTCTGCTGGCCCTCTACAAGGAAGGAAAGAGCGACCCCGACCCCCCCCCCTCAATGGACCCCGCTACTCACCACCCGAGCTCCGCCATGAACATCGAGTCCCACTCCTGCGACTGGGGACCAAACCAGCGACCATTGTCAGGTGCCGCAGCATGGAGTACCCCCTTTCTTCGACGATCAGGTACCCAACCGAACTCTGACCCCCAGCTTGTCTCTCTCCTCATCTGCGAGGGTTCAATAAAGAACTCTGGGTTTCTTTTCATTTGTGTGTGTGTGTGTGTCTGCGTGTGGGCCTGTCTTTAAGTAGAACAGAATAAGTGTTTTTGGATCATTGTAAATACTTCTTGCATATTCGCGTTAAGTCTTGCTTTGTGTCTTCATTTACTGTTTTGGAGAGTTCCTTTCGGAACTTGGAGAGCTCTGAGTTTTGGAGAACGGCAGTCGCCGAGAGAAGGAACAAAAGATCGGTGTGTGGAAACAGTCGCTCTCGAGGCGCGACGTGTCTTGAAAGTGAGAGAAACAACGAGGCCTCAGGTTGAGGCTCAGTTCTGAGCTTGGGAAACTGCAGTCGGCTTTAAGAGGCTGCCTGGACGTGGAGTCGACGATCGACTCATACGGGGAGGTGATCGACCGATTCGGCCTGCGTCTGGCCGCTGAGCCCCTGTACTTGTTGACACAAAAACGGCTCGTCACGTTTGCCGATCTGCTGGCCGGAGCCCGTCAACCTCGATTTGGGCCTTGTCTGGAGGGCAGACCGGGCCGGGATTTGTGTGCTGGACCATGAGAGAGATCAGCTGAGGCCCATCCTCGACCCTGCGCGAGGTCGGAGCGTGCGGAGACCGCGCACGCGGTGCCTTGAGGGAGCGGGAGTGCTGCGCCACCATTTTCTTGCCGCATGACGCGTTCGAGCGGGAGTTCAAACCCGTGGACACCCGCTTGTTTGTTACGAGCGACATTCGTGCTTTTTGGACGCTTTCCTCTCGTCCATGAGCAATCATCAAGTACTCTGTCTGCATGCATGCTGTATGTCTGTCTGTTTTGTCTGCACGTGTTGTATAAGGCATATTTCAGTAGTGATCCCTTCGAAACCTTTAGACCGTGGTTCCCTAGTTAAGAACGGGTTAATTGTTAATAAAACCATTGTCGTGTTTATTGCTTGTGTTGTGATCCCTGATGTTCCCCAATAAATCTGGTTAATTCTTATGAAGTTGCCGCTATGGATTAATGCGTGTCGCGTCGAGGAACGATCCGTTCGATTGGCATATAAAACCAAAGTGGTTACAGGCTGGTAGACTCCGCTCGGTCTCTGACAAAGCCAGTCTGTAACCAGGGGTTCTATCTCCCCAACTGGTAAGGTTCAGGATTACGTTGGTATCGCGATTGAAGACGCGTGACCCGAGGCCTGTGCCGAGCCGGGAATCCCGCCACCCTGGATCCGCAACAATATATATACAACAATATATATATATATATATATATATATATATATATATATATATATATATATATATATAAATAAATAAAAAAAAAAATATATATATATATATATATATATATATATATATATATATATATATATATATATATATATATATATATATATATATATATATACCGGCGTTGCCCGGTATTGCTCGGTCTATTTTTTGTGGGGGCCTAAAATACTTTCCTACATGTACTAAGAAATGTGGTCAGGGGTCACTTGATAATCCCTTTCACATAACTACAAAGGCTTAGGCACTACAGAGCTATAAAAAAAATCCAAAAAATACAAAAAACGAACTTTCAAATTTTTTTTAATTTTCAATTTTTATTTTATTTTTTTATTTGGCCTAAAACACTCCTCTGGGCTCAAACATGACCCTCTGAAAGTTTGACGAAGATCCGTTCAGCTATCTCTGAGGGACACACAGACAAACAGCTCTGTTATCGTAAATATAACGTGATGAAGATGAATATGATCCGGGATATGAATGAAATTACACAATGTTGTTTGCCAGTGTTGTACCAAGACAGTGCCAGTATGTTCATCATTAAGACCATTTCTGCATTGAAACTCATTTCGGGTAGCTGGCCTGATGGTAGTTGACCATAATTAGATCACTAGTAAATGATGACCAGCAGCCAATGCCTGTCGTTTCCTATGTATTTTGGACCACGAGATAGCCATTGTTGTTCAGTTGTTTTTTTTTGTATACCTTGTTGAGGCTCGTATGAGAGCGAACACACAACGCACAGCAAGGGGGGCATGAGACAAGAGGAGCGGGAGAGGGAAGGACAAAACAGTGGGGTACACAGACATTAGGAGATCTGTGGAAGGGAGAGGGATGGGGTGGAGAACACGGGGTATACATGCTGTCTGTCTGCCTTTTTGTCTGCATGTGTTGTGTAAGGCATATTTCAGTAGTGTTTCATACGAAACCTTCAGACCATGCTTTCATTTCATAAGGTGGACATTATAGGGACTTTCAGGAAGGAAAGCAGGGGATTTGAAGGAGGTTGGTTTGGGGTGGATTATCGGGGATAGAAAACATCGTGGTTTTGGATGGGGGAAGATAAGAAGTGGTGGTGAACAGCTGTTTTGAAGGCCTATAGGGAAGAATGGGATTGAAGAGAGTGTGGGAGTTTATTCCAAAGGCGGGGAAAAAGAGGAATAAAAGAGTGAAGGTGAGCAGAGATTCATGATTTTGATAGTTTTACCAGAAGGGGGTTGTTGGCAGACCTCGAGCGCCCTGCGGAAATATGGTGGGGACAAATCACAGACAGAGCAGAGGGGGGCAAGACCGGAGAGGAGACGGTAGAAGACAGAAAGATTACCGACCTGCCTGCGGTGAGAGAGTGAGAGGCCCGAAGACTCAGCTTCATCGCAGGAGATACCAATGGTCCGAAATGCCTTGGTTTCCACAGCGTAAAGCCGAGAAAGGTGAGAGGCAGGAGCACCAGCCCAGAGGGGAGATCACTACTCCATCAGGCAGCTTTGTATGTGGTCAGGAGCTGAGGTAGGCCAAGTAAGGACTTTGCACGATGGTAGATTCCCAGTCAGCGACTGGCTTTCAAGGCCACATTGGAAAGATCATTGCAGATAGTGACACCCAGAAGCTTGAATGAAAGGACTACTTCCAGAGGATTGTTGAGAAAGTAGATTGGGCATTGGGGAGGGGGGGGTCCTTAATGGTCCTTTCAGAGAGACAAAGTGAGAGTGTGAGATTTGTCCGGATTGAAAGACATGTTCCACGTGTTGGACCAGTTCGTGATTTTATCCAGATCTGCACAGAGCAAAAAGCTGCGGCTTGCTGGTCTGAGGGATGACCGATGGTACGGCAGAGGGTGGAGTCATCAGCAAAGAGATAAAGAGGATTTTCCAGAGAGTCAGAGAGATCATTTATGAAAACCAGAAAAAGAACAGGGCCCAGAACGCTACCTTGAGGAACTCCAGCCTCGACAGGAAGAGGGGATGAAAGAACTCCATTTAGGGCCACACGTTGACTGCGACAGGAGAGGAAGTCTGCGAGCCATGAGTGGAGATGGCCTTGGATACCATGGGAAGAGAGTTCGGTGAGCAGGGCAGGGTGCCAGACTGTGTCAAAAGCACGTGATATGTCCAGGGATACGGCTTGGATTTCCTGTCTGGCATTGAGGGCTTCCATCCATTGATGGGAGAGCAGAAGCAGCATATCCAGGGTAGAGTGACCTGGTCTGAAACCAAATTGATGATCGGAAATCAAGCCATTGGAGGAGAGGAAGTATTTAATGTCTGAAGTGATGATGGATTCCATAACCTTGCAGATGATTGCGAGAAGGCTGATTGGTCTGTAGTTGCAGGGATCTGTCTTTGCACCTTTTTGTGCAGGGCAGTGATGTTTGCTGATTTCTAAGCAGATGGCAGATGATTTTGAGCAAATGAGAGGGTGAATAGAATAGCGTGTGGGTGAGCAAGAGCAGAGTAGCAGGATTTGAGGACACGTGGGCTGATGCCGTCTGGACCAGTTGCAGAATCTGAGTCGAGGTTTGACAGCAAGCTCTCCACTTTGTCAGAAGAAAAAGACACAGAGTCCAGGGACAGCTGGGTGTGACTGGGTAAGGTGGGTACAGAAAGCGATGGGTTTTTGACACAAGATTTTGATGCGAACACCGAGGTTAGGCAATCAACCTTTTCACGTGTGATGTCAGCAGTGTGGCCATTTAAGGTAAGGGAGGGGATGGAGGTAGAACATACACCCAGAAACAGTCTTAACTATACACTGCCAGGATTTGGAGGAGGGAGACAGGTTTGAGAGTTCAGACTTGAGTTCAGACTTGAGTTTTAACGGGAAATTTCTGTGATGACAGCAGTTTTGGCCTGAAGCTCGCCAGATGTAATTTAGCGAGAACGACGACCTGCCAAGTTTCTGACCAATTTCCAGTGTGGGCTCAGTATCGCCGATTGTCAGTTACCTGATTCGTCGTGCTGAAATTACATATATAAAAAATTCCAGTAAAGCTTCTGTCGGCACTCAAAGACTGCTGTATGCAACACCCGGTTCATAAAATAATGTTCCCCACATGTTCACCCATAAATTCTTCTGCACTCTTCCTAGGATGATGAGGTGGTGCTGCAATGCACGGCTGCCAAGCTCAAGGATCCCATCAAGGTTTGCCTTGCCGCCGAGGGATTTGGAAACCGCCTCTGCTTCTTGGAACCGACCTCTAACTCCCGGGTGAGGATGTTGATTATTCGGCTTATTTTGAGAATCAAATGGCTTCAATAATTATTATGTTATGTTTCTTAAAAAGTTTTTTTTTGCATTTAGCTTTCTTTAAATCATCTTAAGTCAGCCCATGCAACACTCAGATAGCAAATGCAACACACAAGTAGCCTGCAAAGAAAGGTATTCATCCCCTGACCAATAATGCCACATTTATATGAATTATGAATTATACAGAAACATTTTTTCCAAATGAACTTTTTTATTCATAACTGAAGAGATCAAACAAAACACTGTTATAGTTGAAGGAGGTTACATGTCGGGAATACCTGCAAAAAATGTGTGCAAATCAAAATTCACTGGTTGTAAAAGTATTCAGCCCCTGAGGTCAGTACCTGGTGGAAGCACCTTTTATAGCAATGACTACTATGTGTCTTTTTGGGAAGCTTTCTACCAGATTTACACAGTGACATGGTGAAACACTTACCCATTCTTCACGTGAAAATTGCTCGAGTTATGCCAAATTTGATGGGGGATCTTCAATAGACTGCAGTCTTCAAGTCTCACCATAAATTTTGAATTGGGTTTGAGTCAGGACTTTGACTGGGCCACTCAAGAACATACATTTTCTTCTTATTCAGCCACTCCAGTGTCGCTTTCGCTTTGTGCTTCAGATCCTTGTCCTGCTGAAATGTGAATCTCCCACCCAGTTTCAGATTCATGACTGACTCGAGCAGGATTTCATCAAGGATTCTCCTGCACTTTGCACCGTCCATTATCCCTTCCATCCTGACAAGCTTTTCAGTCCCTGCTGATGAAAATCAGCCCCATAACATGATGCTGCCACCACCATACTTGATGTTAGGGATGGTGTTGACTGGGTGATGTGCAGTGTTCAGTTTGCGTCAGACGTAATGTTTTGAATTTAGACCAAAAAGTTCAATCTTTGTCTCATCTGACCATAAAACCTTTCTCCACACACCAGCCGTACCATTAAGATGCTTTTTCGCTCACTCCATACAAGCTTTTAGATGAGTCTTTTTCAGGAACAACTTCCTTCTTGTGATCTAGCCATCGAGGGAAGCTTTGTGAAGGGAACGAGATATTGTTGATTGATGAACGCTGTCCACCATATTGGACATTGAAGATCTTTCAAAGTCATTGTTGAATTTACACTGACATCCCAAACCAGTTTCCTGCTTGCCTGGCTGCTGAGTTTAAATGAGTGACCTGATATTGGTAGAGCCTGGGTGGTATGATACGTCTTCCACTTCTTAATGATGGATTTCACCGTACTCAAAGGGATAACGAGTGACCGAAATCTTCATATAACCCTCACCTGAACGGTGCTTCTCCATCACTTTGTGTCCGACTTCTTTGGAAATTCTGACTCCGACTTCTTTCTTTGGACTTGGTCTTCATGTTTGCCTTGTTCGTTGACCAAGTGAGTTCCACCTTAAAACTCCTTAGATAAGTGGGGGAGCTTAATTTTTAAGTTAAACCACTGATTACATACAGGTGAAACCTATTATACTTATTTTGTAACCTTTCAAACAAATATTTTGCTCCTGAAGCGATTTCGGGTTAATTTGGCAAGAGGGTTGAATACTTATGAAACTGAGAATCATTTGATGTTCTCTGTTAATCTAACTTATTTCCATTTTATCTGTATTTTTTTTATTTTTAGCGTTATCACTTTGGAGTAGTTTGTGAAGACTCTGTACATTAAGTTTGATTTGAAAGCATCAGGAACTAAGTAAGCTCAGGTGGCATCAAAATGTGAATACCTTGGAGAGGGGTGAATACTTTGGCAGGCCACTGTACATGTCCTAAGGTGTAACAAGCCCCTCTGAATCCATCATACATTAGTTTTCATTTTGGTTCTGTTTAATATTCTAGGATCAATATTGGGTTCTCTTGACATATTACTTGTGGGTATTTGGGATGCTTTGTGGAGATTTCCTCCAATTTGAGTTCCACTTTTTAATGATGTCACTATCCCAGACAGCTTCCCGTTTGATTTTGTAGAGATGTCTACATTCTTTTTCAGGTAATATTGTGTGTGTGTGTGTGTGTATGTGTGCAGAATGTACCACCAGACCTATCGATCTGCATCTTTGTTCTTGAGCAGTCACTATCGGTGCGCGCTCTGCAGGAGATGCTCTCGAGCAATGAGGAAATGGAAGAAGGGGTAAGTGCCAGAGTTAGGATTGAAGGTCTTATTAGCCCCTGGTGGACTTAGTCTGAAACGGGGGCTTATGGATTGGGTCTCATCCGTCCGTGCGTTTGTCTGTCTGTGCGTCCATCCGCAGCCATATCTCGGACATGTATGGACAAATTTTGTTCCAACTTGCCACAAAGACAACAAATGATGGTTTACATATGCACATAGTTTTGTTTCACAATTTCATCGAAGATGGCCGCCCGGCAGCCATTTTTGTTGTAAAAACCCAATGTTGAACACGTCCTCAACCATTTCTCGGACATGCATTAACCCATCTTGTTCAAACTTGGCACACAGATATAATGGATCATGGCATATATACAGTATGCATGTCGTTATTTTTCAGTATCACATCCAAGATTGCCGACTGGCGGCCATTTTGTTACTTAAATGTGTTCCCGACCATTTCTCGGACATGCGCGGTCCGATTTTGTTCAAACGTGGCAACATTTATTGAAACCACTGGGGATATGATATTTTGTCTTTTGCTCCTTGTTTGATTCGTTAATTGCAGCTCATCTAGAATGATAATTGTAGCTACGACTGTCACTGCGTTTGTTTTCTAAACTACCACAAAGTGAAATTTTAGACGACGAGTAAACTAAGGTGCAGAAATGAAAATGCTTTGTCAGTTTTCTCATTCAAATCTCCTATTCATGAATGATGATGTAATAGTTAGAGCATCCACTCTGAGTATGGGAGATTGATGGTTCGAACTCGACCCTGAGAAAGTCTAACCAAATATTTTAAAAATGGTACCTGCTGCTTCCTTGCTTGACACTGCATTTAAAAACGATTGAGCATATACAAACAACCATAGGTTGGAAATACTAGCACAGGCTTGATGGGCCTAATGGCCTCCAACTGCGTTGAAGTTCTTGTGCGGGAACTCGTATTATATTTATTTAATGGTTGTTTTTAAGGTTTATCCTACCAGAACATGCTAAACCTAAGAGGCCTGATTATTACATTGACAAGCTAATACATCAGGATTATATTACCCTCACCATGTGATAGTGTGAACCATGTGGATTGCACACCATCAGTAGCCACCACCAATTGCTTTCCCCTTCATTAGCAAACTCTTGTAAGCATGACAAATGAAAATTGCCTCCCATAGACCCAGCAATGGTTATCTCTGTTCTAGGTAAAATGGTCTGTTTCAAGCATCAGTGACGTGCCATGAGTAGGCCTGTAATATTTTGATTTATTGCTTAACCATGTTTTCTACCCCTAGGATTTCTCAGGCTGCACCAATACCAAGAGGCTTATGTTGCCAAAAAAGAAAAAAGGAATTATTTGTATAAAATGGTCTCATGATTAGAGGTGGTAACACATGTCTGTTGTAGATGCGGTGGTCTATTTCAGTGGTGGCCTTGTGTTGAAGACACTGATACGGTAGCTCCTTGGTTGTGGTTTCAGATCCATGATGTAGGAGGCAGTATTAAGGCTTCTTATTCCAATTTTTTGGAAACGGAGCATGTCTCATGTGTATTACCATGTTCAGAGTGGATTGTTTGTAAAAAAAACAAAAAAACCAAGGTGGCTCATTAATGACATTAAAAACCACAAAAACAAAAAAAACCCCACAATTTGTTCCTCACAGTGAAATTGATGTTTTTTGCATAGATTAATATGTAAAGACAGAAAAAAGTGAATAAGATTATATTCTGGGCCTACAAACTGGGAAGTTGACTGACATGACAGATAATCCAATTGGCTTTTATATCAGTTTAACAAATTGTCTTTATGGAAATGATAGAATTTTGATTTTAGAAGATAGTTTAGCATTCCGTGATGTGTCCATTCATTTTCTGTTCATTTGTATCTGCTGCCTTTGCCCACTTCATCACAGCTAAGTGGTATGGAGAAATGGGTAGGTGTTTGTGTGTGTGTGTTTGTGTGTTTGTCTGTTAGTGTGTGTGTACCACACAGTAATTTAATAGTATAGAGCTGTGTATTTGTCTCCTATTCCTACTGACCCTCTACCTACTCATCATATCATCAGCTTTCAAAGAGTGGCAGATTTATACAACAAACGGTCATATCTGTTTCTAATTTATTGTGTGTGTGCACGCACGCGCGCGTGCGCACACACACACACACACACACACACACACACACACACACACACACACACACACACACACACGTATAATTTATCGATGATATTTGAACTTTAAAGATCTTGGAATATAATGTCAGCAACACAACTTCATCCAAAAGAGACAAATGAGGGAATGTTACTAAAATGAGAATGAATTATCAAAATTGAACTTCATAGGAAAGTCCTATTTATATGCTCTTTTCTCCGATTGCAAACTTTTGTTCCTTCCATTCTCCTGCCATGATTCTTCTATCCTGTGTGTACCCTTCCTGTAATCATTCTTATACCCTGTTTGTACTAACACAAGCCTCCAGTCCCACACCCAGCCACCAAAAGGAGGACCATGAACTGGCCTTGAAACTTCTCTGTAGATGAATAAAGCATTTTTATTTGATTTATTTGATTCAACGGGCTAAAATCTACCGATGATCAATTTGATATCATGAACATGTGTGATTTTTATGTAAATATAATTGTCCTACAACCAAGGTCATGCCTTCCTTGTCCCTTCCATTTATGTCCTTCCATCTCAAAGTGTGGCTAAGCCCAAAATACTCCAGGGTAGGACACATGGCTGAGTGTGATGTTGGAGGTTGATCTATCCTCCTTCCCTTGAAGTGATATTTGACCATAATTCATATATTGGAGGTTGAAGTTTAGATGGTGGGGCTGAGTATTTTCCCAGGGTTGAGGTGATTTGGGTTCCTTTTACCATTTCCAACTTTTCAATCTGATCTTGCGCCAAATTACAAACCTACCATTCATTTATTATTCCATCCCATTGGCTTAGCAAGAGATATCACTTGATGAATTTGTCTTCAAAAGTGTTTACTTCATTATGGATATTTGCTTGCCTGGTGCCCCCACACCCCACATCACTACAGACATCCCAAGGTGGAGGCCATCGAACTTTGCTATATGGACACGCAATTTTACTGCGGCACTCCTACAGTGCAATGGTGAGAGATTTTCAATCGGCCCTAATGTTTATTTTTCATTAATGGCGACATTGTGACAAATATTTGAGCAATGTTATGTGCCACGAGAGAGCTATGTCCCTCTAAACTAAAGGCTAAGGATGTCTTCAATTGCAAAACTTTAAATCAGAGCTAAACTGTTAGTTTATTCCATCGTGTTTTCAAAAACAAATTTGTTCAAGTTGCTTATTTTAAAGAGAATTTGTACAAGATTCTGATAACCTTGCAATTTTTTGGCTGGGTGCTGTGTGTAATTCACTCAGTGAGTGAGTGTGTCCACACAATTTCTCAGATTTCACCCCTTTCTGTCTGTTTGTCTTTGTACAGGATATCTCAAAAAGTTGTGGACGGATACGGATAAAATTTTCTGCTCAGGTTCGGTGTGTGACAAGGACGAACTGATTAGATTTTAGTGAAGATCTGGATCCGGATCTGACTACTATAATTTTAAGAGTGATTCTTTACTATTGAGAAATGGGGCTAAAAACGATATTGCATGATATCTCAAAAAGTTGTGGATGGATTTGGATGAAATTTGGTGGACAAGTTGGGTATGTGACAAGGACAAACTGATTGGATTTTGGTGAAGATCCGAATCCGAATCCGGATCCGGATCTGATAATGTTTTAAGTGATTTTTCACCATTGAGGGATTGGGATAAACCAATATGTAGCACAATATCTCAAAAAGTTATGAACGGATTCGGATAAAACTTGGTGGACAGGTTGGGTGTGTGACAAGGACGAATTGATTCGATTTTGGTGAAGATCCAAATCCGGATCCGGATACAATGATTATTTAATTTTAAAAGTGATTATTCACCATTGAGAGAGATAGGGCCAAAAATGATATTTTGCATGGTATTTCAAAAATGTATTGGGCCCGACATGTTCTGGTGGATCAGGCATTGCGTGGTGGAAGTATGCGCTCTACTGAGTTTCCTATTTCAGAAATGTTTTTATTTTGATTTTTTTTTACCCAAGCCTGAGCAAGACATTTTTCTTTGCCATCAAACAAGGCAAATGAAGGCAATGTGGTGAATCGGGGATGAGTCGGGTGGAAGGGTTTGCTAAGGCAAACTTAGAGTTCTCCAAACTTGTGTTTTATTAGTTATTCATTGATTATGCTCATGAGCACAACACATATCAAATACAATTATATCATATACATTATCAAATACAATATCAAATACAATCAAATACAATTGTGGTATGAAAGACATATTTAAATTGATGCCTAATTTGTGTTATTTATAGTACGTCTAATTTACATTATTTGACTGACTGTCTAATCTATATTATTTAAATGGATGCCTAATTTATCTTATTTAACTTGCTCTCAAATTTATATATATTTTAAATGGCTGTCTAATTTATATTATTTAACTCGCTGATAAATCTATATTATTTAACTGGTTGTCAAATTTATATTATTTAACTGGCTGTCTAATTTATATTATTTAACTGGCTGTCTAATTTATATTATTTAACTTCCTGTCTCATCTGTATTATTTAACTTGCTGTCAAATTTATATTATTTAAATGGCTGACTAATCTATATTATTTAACTCGCTGTCTAATCTATATTATTTAACTGGCTGTCAAATTTATATTATTTAATTGGCTGTTTAATCTATATTATTTAACTGGCTGTTTAATTTATATTATTTACTGGCAGTCTTATCTATATTATTTAGCTGGCCGTCTTATCTATATTATTTAAATCGATGTCTAATTTGTATTATTTAAATGGATGCCTCATTTGTATGATTAAGATGAATGTCAAATTTTTATTATTTAAATGGATGCCTCATTTGTGTAATTAAAATGAACATCTAATTTGTATTTATTTAAATGGCTGCCTCATTTGTATTATTTAAATAAATGTCTAATTTGTATTTATTTAAATGGCTGCCTCATTTGTATTATTTAAATAAATGTCTAATTTGTATTTATTTAAATGGACGTCTAATTTATATGATTTAAATGGATGTCCAATTTGTATTATTTAAATGAAGGTCTAATTTATATTTATTTAAATGGATTCCTAATTTGTATTATTTAAATGAATGTCTAATTTATATTTATTTAAATGGATTCCTAATTTGTATTATTTAAATGGATTTCTAATTGTATTATTTAAATGAATGTCTAATTGTATTATTAAAATGAATGTCTAATTTATATGATTTAAATGGATGTCTAATTTGTATTTATTTAAATGAACATCTAATTTGTATTATTAAAATGAATGTCTAACTAATATGATTTAAATGGATGTCCAATTTGTATTATTTAAATGAATGTCCAATTTATATTCATTTAAATGGATTCCTAATTTGTATTATTTAAATGGATTTCTAATTGTATTATTTAAATGGATTTCTAATTGTATTATTTAAATGAATGTCTAATTGTATTATTAAAATAAATGTCTAATTTATATGATTTAAATGGATGTCTAATTTGTATTTATTTAAATGGATGCCTCATTTGTATTATTAAAATGAACATCTAATTTGTATTATTAAAATGAATGTCTAATTTATATGTTTTAAATGGATGTCTAATTTATATGTTCTAAATGGATGTCTAATTTATATGATTTTAATGGATGTCTAATTTGTATTTATTTCAATGGATGCCTCATTTGTATTTATTTAAATGGATGCCTCATTTGTATTATTAAAATGAACATACAATTTGTATTATTCAAATGGATGCCAAATTTGTATTATGTAAATGGATGTCTAACTTATATAATTTAAATGGATGTCTAATTTGTATTTTTTTTACATGGAGTCTAATTTGTGTTTATTTAAATGGATGTCTCATTTGTATTATTGAAATGAACATCTAATTTGTATTTATTTAAATGGATGCCTCATTTGTATTATTAAAATGAACTTCTAATTTGTATGATTTAAATGGATGTCTAATTTATATTATTAAAATGAATGTCTAATTCGAATTATTTACATGGAGTCTAATTTGTGTTTATTTAAATGGATGTCTCATTTGTATTATTAAAATGAACATCTAATTTGTATTTATTTAAATGGATGTCTAATTTGTATTTATTGAAATGGATGCCTCATTTGTATTATTAAAATGACCATCTAATTTGTATTTATTTAAATGGATGCCTCATTTGTATTATTTAAATGGTGCCTAATTTCTATTCATCATCTCGACAGTACCTGGGCTGCCTTTCCACATCGCGATCCTCAACCGACAAATTGGCTTTTGATGTGGGTCTTCAAGTAGATGCTTCAGGTGCACAACTATACCACTATAATCTCATTATTTTAAAATTGTGAATGTGGATCTTTGATACATTTCCAAATTCCAAAAATGTTTATGTTTCAGGTAGAGGTTGCCATGAAAGCTCAGCAGTAAGCTGGTGTGTGCTAATGGATGTTAAATATGTCATTGTATTTTTTTTCATTGATATTGTTGCGGGGGTGGCTGGCACAAGTTAACCCCCCCGACCCAATTTGTGGTGACGTGCGGTTAACACCGACAGCCCTCGGATGGCCGAGCGGTTCCTTATTAAGAGGACGCAGACACGTTGATCGACGGAGATTTTAACACGTGCTCGAGGGGCATGGTGGAGGGCAATGGTGGACGGGCGGAGGAGCACAGAGAATGGAACAGATGTACTTTGGTTTAGCCTCGAACCCCACTACAAATGGACGAATACAATTTCTTAAAAGAAATACATTCAATGAATATACACAAATATTTACAAAGACAATAATTCAACAGGTAATAATAATAATGGTATGAAATAAATAACTCCTATAGTCGACACACAGACTCAAATACGAACAACGGGGATACAAAATAAAAAGAAAAACACTCCTTTTCAAGTATACATGTACTCAGCTTGGCCCAGAGCTGATCCTTGTTGAAATGGAATCGAGGCGCTTCCACAGCACATGCAGACGCATGCAAAATGGCGCCTCTTTGCAAAATGGCAGACGCACGCCAGGCAATCCCCTAGTGGCCCTTCACATGAAGGCTCAAAATGTGCCAGCTTTCCTTTCTCCAAAAGCACCACCTGCCTTGTGCATTGCTCACACTGACCCAGTGTGTGTGCTCTGCCGATCTCCCGTCATAGCCAGACGGAAGCCTTCCACAATCCACAAGTGCGCAAGCCTGCCCGCATTCGGCCTCAATCACCAACCCTCTCTTCAGATCCGCCACCTCTCTTGTGCACTCCTTCTCTTTCTCACTCTGTATCCTCCGCCTTAGGGCGTGGCCTGCTTGCACCAAACCCGGGAAGGCAGGACTTCTCCTGCTCGGCTAGCCTCTGACGTCACGCCCACCAATCTCACCTCGGGGGCGTGACTTCGCTTGTTCCTCCTCATGGTTTTGGTTATAAAGACAAAGGGAAAAATCACAGAGGACAATCACATACTGGGGAACTTATTCTTACTCCCAAGGCTAATTAACACCGCACCACCTTTCTTGTAGTGACACGTAACGCTTAAGCTCACAGATTCGCTAACATAGTTACATCGAGATGCTTTCTACTCATCCACGGACCAAGCAACTCTACATAATGCTAAATTCCCGATTAAATTCTTCCATCTACCCCCACAACCGTAACAATATATAATTTCAAGCTTGTACTTGGTTGAATTCCAAACTCCATTTATGGGTTTAGTGTGGTGGTTTATTATGCTTGTGAACATTTTATTTTCAATAATTGTGGATTAGTTTGGCCTGTTTTTTAGGCTCATTGGACATTCTGTATGATTTCCTGCAATTAAGAGGCGGAAAACAAAATTAAACAAGAGTGAGAATTGCTTTGCAATACATGTCCCCTACCGATGTGATATTTTCTAAGTCCAAAAAGGTCACAATGCTGTAAAAAAACAAAATTGATGAAATGCTCTGAAACTCGAACTTTTTCTGTAACTTATCATAATAAAGCCATGTTCAAAGTTTCAGTTGAATATGTTAAAGTTAAAGGGTATGGAAAAAAAAATCTGAAAAATCACAGGTGGGATGGCCGGATGGACAGACGGAGAACAAAGTTATGGTCTCCTCTGGTGAAACTGGAAGGGGCCGAATAATATGAGTTCCCTTACAAGGAACTTCAATGCAGGAGGAGGCCATTTGACCCATCAAGCCTGTGCTATATGCCAACTTATAGTTGCTTGTCCATGTTGTCTTATACTAATAAAAGGAAATGTGTGTGTGTGTGTGTGAATGTGTGTGTCTCCTCCGTAACTCCAGAACCATAAAACCTAGCAGCCTGAAACTTTGCATGCATATGGAGAAAACGCCAAGGAAGTGCAAGAGTGAAAATTGGGTGTTTGGCTTGATTAAAACACCCCTTTTGAAGAATGATAATTAACGGCATTATTTAATTATATCCTTCATCAGGCGATCCTCGGCCACCTCGCTCTCTGGGGTCTTAAGCTGTTTCCTGGGTAACCTCGCTCGGGTCTGAAGCCGCCATGTTTTTTGGCCTGCTCAACCATGCCTTGACTTGGAACATGCCACAACGATTTCTTAACGATAAAGTTTTTTTTTTCACTTTTCTCACTCATATTATCGAATGCCTGTTCGTCATAGCTACCAATTGTTGTATACATCACTTTTGTAAGTGCTATAGTTTTCAAATTATGAGCTTGGAGCGATTTCCTGCATTACATGATACGATTTTCCATGATCTAATCTCACGGACTAAAGTATATCATCGAAATATTATTTCGGTTTTGAGGATCGGACATCGTCCAGATTAAATAAGTGTCGAAATCTGCAGTGAAATGGAATAATTAAAGGAAATAAGTCTTATAATGAAGCCGATGTACCAATTTACTTTATGCAAGCAAGGCTATGTTCCATCCCTCTCCATACATTCACAAGAAAATTAGAAATTTCCAAAGCATTAAACTTATCTTTTCCCCTGTTTGGAGAATTATTTTGAGTGAACCAAATTTTTTTTAGGAACAAAACAAAATTAACCAGCTTCATTGAGCTATATGATTTATTGCATTCACTGCTCGACCTCGCGACTGTCCCCCATAGGGACTGCCTATCCATATTGTCTGCCAGATCTACGTCTATATTTTTGGAGGTTTCACAAGGTGCTCTACAGGGAGTCAAAGCAAAGCTGGTAAAAAACAGACGTTTTTTTAAAAAGAGCTAAAACGTTTGGGCGGATCTCGAACCAATGCACCACGTGATACGTGCACAGACAAGCAGGCAAAATGGCGGATTTTCTGCAATGTTTATTTCATGGAACCAGCTTCATTGAGCTTTATGACTTAATGCATTCACTGCAAGACCTCGCACCCTGTCCCCCGAGGGACCGCCTATCCAGAGAGTCTGCCAGATCTGTGTCTATATTTTCGGATATTTCGCGATGTGCTCGACAGGGAATCAAAGTAAATCGGGTAAAAACGGACGTTTTAAAAGAAAGTTAGAACATTTGCGCAGACCTCGAACAGATGCACCACGCGCCAATTTTTTTTCCACCCGTCACTTGTCACCCTGAGCGAGTGGTTCGTGCTCCGTCACCCTGAGCGAGTGGTTCATGCTCCGTCACCCTGAGCGAGTGGTTCGTGCTCCATCACTCTGAGCGAGTGGTTCATGCTCCGTCACCCTGAGCGAGTGGTTCGTGCTCCGTCACCCTGAGCGAGTGGTTCGTGCTCCGTCACCCTGAGCGAGTGGTTCGTGCTCCGTCACCCTGAGCGAGTGGTTTGTGCTCCGTCACCCTGAGCGAGTGGTTCATGCTCCGTCACCCTGAGTGAGTGGTTCGTGCTCCGTCACCCTGAGCGAGTGGTTCGTGCTCCATCACCCTGAGCGAGTGGTTCGTGCTACATCACCCTGAGCGAGTGGTTCGTGCTCCGTCACCCTGAGCGAGTGGTTCGTGCTCCGTCACCCTGAGTGAGTGGTTCGTGCTCCGTCACCCTGAGCGAGTGGTTCGTGCTCCATCACCCTGAGCGAGTGGTTCGTGCTACATCACCCTGAGCGAGTGGTTCGTGCTACATCACCCTGAGCGAGTGGTTCATGCTCCATCACCCTGAGCGAGTGGTTCGTGCTCCGTCACGCGTGCACAGATGAGCAGGCAAAATGATGCATTTTCTGCAATGTTTATTTCACTGGTGATTGAACTTTGCATCGTCTCCAGGGTTGTTCTGCATTGAGCTGCAACTCTTTTGTGGATGAAGTCATTTTATTTCATTCATTCATTTTTTTTCACTAACTGCTGGTTGCGCAGTGAAGACGGGCTTTAAAGTTAAAGGGATCCTTTATGGTATGCAGCGACAGCCTGGCCAATCATTCCTTATCAACCATTACATTGGAGTGCTTGCTTGAGTGCTTAAGCCACTTTCTGAGCACCCATTGTCGACAGCGGTACTGCGTTATGTCATTCTGAGTGAATTGTTCACTCTCTGCGGATGCTTTTGCTGCGCCACGTCATTTAGAGCGAGTGGTTCGTGCTCCATCACCCTGAGTGAGTGGTTCATGTTCCGTCACCCTGAGCGAGTGGTTCGTGCTCCATCACCCTGAGTGAGTGGTTCATGTTCCGTCACCCTGAGCGAGTGGTTCGTGCTCCATCATTCTGAGCGAGTTGTGAAATTACACCCAATTTCTGAGCAGTTTGCCATATTAATGCGTTTTCTAAATTACCAAGCCAAATTTTTTTTTCCATCCGTTACACACACCTGTTTATAAAGATATATGTTTGTGAGCATAGTCCTTAAACATCTATATAAATGTGCTGTTGTTTTTTGGTGAAAGCGACTCAAGGTTTTTGGGGGTGAATACTGTACATACTGTAGTCGGTAATCACACTGACTCCAACCTGCTGATTCCCCCAAAATTGCCGATTTCGGCCAAGCACTAAGGTGTGTGTGTGTGTGTGTGTGTGTGTGTGTGTGTGTGTGTGTGTGTGTGTGTGTGTGTGTTGCTCGTAAAGCATAACATATTCTCCCTGACCCCCACCCCTCTCTCTCTTTTTGTCCCATCCTTGCTCAACCCCATCCCAATACAGTGCGGCACCCTCCTCCCATACCTCTCATTCTCCCCCCCTCTCTCTCTCTCTCTCTCTCTCTCTCTCTCTCTCTCTCTCTCTCTCTCTCTCTGTCGGTCCCTCTCTCTTTGGACATATCCGGAGGGTGCTTATGTCTGGATAGTGTTTGTCTCCAGACAGCTTCGCTTCGCACTTGTCGGGTGGTGTTTGTCTCCGGACACGTCAGGAAGTGTTCGTCCCCGGATGCATCTGGGAGGTGTTTATGTCTGGCCGGGAGTTTTTCTCCGGACGTGGCTGGATGGGAGTTTGTCTCTGGACAGCTTGGCTCCAGATGCGTCCGGGCGGTGTTTGTGTCCGAACGTATCTGGGCGGTATTTTTGGCTGGACGGGAGTTTGTCTCTGAACATGTCTGGGCAGTGTTTGTCTCCAGCAGCCTCTGGGCAGTGTTTGTCTCTGGACAGCTTGGCTCCGGTTGCATCTGGGCTGTGTTTGTCTCCGGATGTGTTTGGGCGGTATTTATGTCCAGACGTGTCTGAGTGGTATTTATGTCTGGGTGATGGGAGTTTGTCTCCAGACGTGTCCTGATGGAAGTTTGTCTCTGGATGCGTCTGGGCGGTGTTTGTCTCTCAACGTGTCCTGGTGGTGTTTGTCTCTGGCCACGTCCAGGCAGTGTTTGTCTTTGAACTGCTTGGCTCCGGATGCGCCTGGGCAGTATTTATGTCCACACGCGTCCGGACATTAGTTATGTCCAGATGGGAGTTTGTCTCTGGATGTGTCTGGGCGGTGTTTGTCTTTGGACATGTTCATGTGGTGTTTGTCTCTGGACGTGTCTGGTCATTGTTTGTCTCCGGCCACGTCCGGGTAGTGTTTGTCTTTGGACAGCTTGGCTCTGGATACGCCTGGGCAGTATTTATGTCTGCACGTGTCCGGGCATTATTTATGTCCAGACGGTAGTTTGTCTTCGGACGTGTCTGTGCAGTGTTTGTCTCCAGGCCGTGTTTATAGTATGACCGGAAGAAAATGGATATCAAGCATTATTTTTTTCCATCTTTACTGTTATTCTCTGCAGAATAATTTTTATGAAACGGTATGAATCATAATTAATGCTCCACAGCACGTCTGCCTTCCCTTCCTCGCACCTCACACTGTCTTCCCTTCCCACACCCCTCCTCGCTCCCCCTCCCTCTCTCTCCTTTCCCCTCCACCTCTTCACTCTCCCTCCTCTCTCTTCCCCACCCCTCTCTCTCTTTCCCCCCTCTTTCGTATCCCCGTCAGCAAATCGACAAGTGGTATTTGCTAGTTTCCTCTAAATGGCGAGCGTTGAAGGGATTGGTTGAAAGACACTTGGATTGTCTTTTTTGGATTTTTTTTTTTGAAAAAGACATTTTCAAAGTCTTTGGTATGACTCAGCTGGAGTTCGAACCACTGACCCTGACTCAGAGTAGACACTCCAACCATTACGCCACAGAGTCTGATAAAGAGTCTGGTAAAATGCTGAACAAGTCACCCATTCTTCAGTAGTGTTTGCTTACACAAACTTGTTCAACACACCCAATCAGACTGTGAAAATAATTTCAAAATATAATAGTTTTCACAAGTCCCTCCAGGGATTCAAGCAGGTGATGCACCACCATCTCCTGTCATTCCCCATCCCTACCTACATCCATACACAAAGCGTTTCTACCCCCATTAACCTTTTCTAGCTCAACCCTTTTATTTGCTAGTTTCAGTGATTCCTCCCCTCTTCTCTGTCCTCTTTTGCTGTTTGTTAATTCCCTTGCTTGCTTTGTCCAGTTGTTGCCCCACCACACACCATTAGTTCATTGCCTTTTTTTTTTACCTTCCATTAGCTCACTCTTCCCTGAGATTCAAACTTTTAAGGTAAATAAAAAAAAAGCTTAGTTTTGCACCTCTCATGGAAGAAAATGTGAAATGATAAAGGAAAACTAACGAGTTCAAGGTCGGTACAGATGGATAGCGCGCCCGCTACCGGTGGGTCGGGAGTTCAAATCCCGGCTGAGTCATATCAAACACTTTAAAAATGGTACGTGCTGCTTCCTTGCTTGAGTTCCAGCATTTAAAAAGGATGGAGCAAGGACAAACAACTATAGGTTGGTATCATTGGGGAGGAGGAAATTTCTCCTTAATTATTCGGCTGAGTGCAGAGAAAAAAGCAACGTCATAAAGATGGCATCACCGGTCCCCAGAATTTCCTGGGAAGTTCTGTTTCGTCCTTCAAGGTCTGGAGCTGTGTTTGTCTGAAGTCAAGTGCGGTGTTGTTTTGTGTATTTGTCGAGATGTGTACGTGTGATTTGTGTTATAGCTCCGCCACAAGTCCCTGTTATAAAAAGGCCTTTCCATCAAGCTCAGATCGAAGTATACAGGGAGATCTCCACCATAGACCAATTTATAGTTCAGTTCTATTGTGAAGTGTTCTCCGACATATGACTGAATGCAATGCAACGGTACAAATGTACCACTTGTTTTTATTAATTTACTTTGTTTGTTTTTATTTACAGTCTAAATTAGTGCTATATTGAAGTTACAATGAAGAAAACTTCCTTTATTCTGATGCAATACATTGTGGATATAATTGTACACCATATAACCTTACCATTACAAACACCAGAAACAATGGTGTTTGTAAATGTGAACGTCATACTTTGGGAGTATTCATGGAATGAAAAAGCTGTTGGGAGTGAGAATCTAACTTGTTTATGTGTGACAAGGTGAGGCATGTTGGTGGACCATCCACCCTGCATCCAAACAACGATCCGAGGGAGAGAAGGTTCGTGTTGGAGATGATGTAATCCTCGTCAGTGTGTCATCAGAACGCTACCTGGTGAGGCCCAGTTACTCAGCAACTGAGAGTGATGTAACTGTTAAAATGTACGTGAAACACCTGAACGGTTTGTTGAACCGGGAGAACCACGGTCAATGCTGCAGTGCATGCAGTGGTTCCCAACCTTTTTTGGGTGTGCGGACCCTTTCCGAACCTCCAATATTTTGGGGAACCCACATACATGGCCATCATGGTGACATGATATCACATCGACATTGTGATATACAACAATAATAGTGACAAAATTACTACACAAGCAGAATGAACCATGATATTCTATGAATGGTTGCTTCCAAACATGCGGTGAGTCCCAGTGTGTGTATTAACTGCATTAACTGTGATAACCGTGTTAACTGTGATAACCGTGATATCCGCTGCACCCAAAGCCTCCTCCCTCCATCTTAATTAACAGTGTGGACCTCAAATATCCGCGGCCTTCGCTCAAACCTTACAGATCTTTTCATTCAGGTTGCCACTGACAAACCAGACATAATCTGCCGAACAGAAACTTTCCTCCCTCAAGATGTCTCTGACTCCCAAGTATCTCTCCCTGGTTACTGACCTGAGCCTCGTCCTGGTGGAAGAGTTGCTCTCTTCATCAAAGACTCTATTCCTCACTCTCCATGCACTGCCTTCACTCCCCCACACCCACAGGAATACCTCTGGCTACGGCTTCCCTCCACTCCCACCTCGTGTTTATATGTGAACTGTACCGTCCACCAAACAGTGATGCCTCCATTTAACACCTCGCTATCCGAAAACATGGACCAACTTCTATCTTCTCATCCAAACTCTCTCTTCCTCATATGTGGCGACTTCAATTGTCATCACGCCAGTTGGCTAGGTGTGGGTACCTCTCTCACCTGTCATGGCACTTCAGCAAAAGCTTTCTGCGACTCATTGGGACTGACTCAATCGGTCAATTTCTCGAACCGGATCTCAATCAACGGTGCTCTATCTCTAATGGATCTGATTTTGACAAATTTCCTTGAAAATATCTGCTGTTCTTCCTCTGCTACAATCGGTTCTTCTGACCACATGCTTTTCAAAGTGGGCATCTCTGTAGCTGTTATCAGAGAAACACCTCAGCGCCGTCGAGTCTGGCATTTCACTCAAGCCGCCTGGCAGGGTCTCCAAGCAACTATCAAACTTCGAGACTGGTCTCCTATCGCTACTTTCTCCAACATCAACTCATCCTGGGAATTCTTTCAAAGAAACTTGCTCTCTCTCATGCACAGATTTATCTCCTCGTGTCTTCAGTTGTCCTACATTTCCTCCCAACCATGGTTCACTGAAGCTTGTGGTGAGGCAGTTGTCCTGAAACAACTTGCCTTTGCCTCATGGAAAGCAAATCCAACTGAGGGCAATCTCAGTTCCTTCAATAAAGCTCGGAACAAGTGTGTATCTACCCTCAGGAGAGCCAGAAAACAACATCTTTCTCATCTCAAGTCTGAACTCTCAAACCTCTCTCCCTCCTCCAAATCCTGGTGGCATCTAATCAAATCTGTTTCTGGTGTATGTTCCCCCTCTATCCCTCCCTTACCTCAAATGGCCGCACTGCTGATACCGCACGTGAAAAGGCTGAATGAAAGTTTGCTTAGCGTGCCTCATACCGTTGCACCTGCCCTGGACCACAGGTTGGGAACCACTGCGCCAAGCAAATTATGTTCCTGGCAGGTTTCCATGGAATTAGTGAACCTTGCTGTTTATAATGAGAAGGCATAATTATTTATATAGCACAAGCATGATTGCTACTGTCTGATTTTAAAATGTTTTTCATTTGATTTCAATTTGAACACTAATGGATTGATTAATTATCAACATGACCCATAAAATTGTCAGATGTAATCACACTCTCAGATGGCAATGATTTATAGGGACGGTGATGGGCCATGTCCACTGCATGGGCCCAATAGATTTCTGCAGAATGTTCTTCCAATCAAAGGTCACATCACATGACCTGCCATGGATATCCTTTATCTCCTGGCCGATGTAATTGTTCTGCATGCCTGGTTAGGCCAGTTAGCTCCTGTCGTGGAACATGGCTAACTAGTGAATGTGATGTCACAAACTAGTGAATGTAAGATGCATCCTTGAATGTTGTGAATCACGATGGTTCCTTCTGGTTAATGTTCCACCACAGCACCTGTCGTACACAAGTTCAGGACTTCATGTGGATGCGTCGTTTCAGCAGACACTCTGGAGAGTCACTCCAACATCATCCGGAAGTGAACTTGCCCAAGGTGTTTTGCTGATACCTGTATTGTCGTCAACTTAGCTTATTCTTCCATTTTTAGTGAAAAAATATTTCAAATCACTCGAGTTGTTCAAAACGTTGTTGGAATGAGACTCTTGCAACAGTTCAAGAAGCGCTACATTTTTCTTTTTGATTGTACAAGTACATACAGTATATATTATAATCAGGATTTTATCTGCCGAATTTTATCTCTTTTATATCGGAGGGGATATAATGTTTAAAGATTAATGAAAAACACCCGACATTGGTGTTCCTCGGACTATTTGTGAGTCTCGGCTGAAGTACCTTTTGAATGCCCCAAGTACTGTGTAATTAACTCATGTTTCTCATCTGGACAGGTTACTTGATCGGAGGGGATGTGCTGCGTCTGTTCCACGGACACATGGATGAGTGTCTGACAATTCCTTCGGCTGAACAGCCGGATGATCATAGACAGTAATGACTTGGGGAATTGGGATTGTTTGAAAGGTTCAGTGGGCGAATTGTGTACTTGGTTATCAGAGCACTGGAAGACCATTTTCGTCCTTTTTTTTAATGCAAATCCGGTCTGTATAGACCACAGTGTAACTCCTTAGTTTACCTTGTGTGGATTTTACATATATTCGATTTTTTTTGGAAACAAAGTTTGTCCTCAAAATATATGCAAAATAGCTAATGTACTCGTGTAGCTCCACAAAGATTTACACTTAAAATAATACTAATAATACGAATGATGATGCCAACTTTACAAAAGGTGCTTCAGCTGTTCCTGTCCAACAGCACGGTGCATTACGAAGCTGGAGCTGTGTGCTCCCATGCCCGTTCATTCTGGCGCCTCGAGACTTTGCGAGTCAGGTGTGTCTGTCGCATCCTCTTCCTCCATTGGGCCTTAATACCATCGTGAATTCTAGCTTGTTTCCCTAATAATGTCAAGTACCCATTTTAATTTATGAAAAATGCAATCCTTGGAGTTTCCACATACATACAAACATACATACATACTCATACACACGTACTCCATAGTTCTATTATAATATGATGATTCTCTTTCTTTTTATCTCACCTTTTTGCCGCTTTTGAATCTTTTTTTCCATCAACCTTTTCCTTTATTAACACACCTACATATTATTATGCAATTCGGGTTTGTTAAAAGGATTTTGGGGTGGTGGTGATGAGAAAGGGATTGAAATGAGATCCAAGTAAATTGAGGGGAGTTTAAGAGGGATGTATAGGGAGACATACAAAATGAAGAAATGGAATGAGGGATGAGGATTCACGATTTCTCTTGACGTGATACGTATGTATGTGGGACAAACGGATAGCGAAAAATTATTATTTGTGAAAATCGAAGATTTTTCGAGTATGTTGGTTTAGTTGATCTTTGTGCGTTATTCTGTCTGTCTATCTGTCTATTTGCTTGTTTGTATGTCAATCGTCTACAGGTCCCAATTTTAAACCGATCTTCATGACACTTCACCACCTGGTAGAGTTCGTCATAAGCAAGAAGGCAATTGTTTTTGAGGTCAAAAGGTCAAAAGATCAACATTGGCCAAAGGTCAACAACTTTGTCATATTTCTAAAATCCTCAATTTTCATCCGATTGACTTGAAATTTCAACATAATTTGACTATCAGGTCACTGAATTCAACCACAAATTATTTTTGAGGTCAACTTCGGCGAAAAGGTCAAATGGGCCGAATTTGTAAAATTGTCAATTTCATCCAATTGGCTTGAAGTTTGAAGAGGAGTTGCATATTTGTTCACTGAATTCAACCGCCAATTGTTTTTGAGTTCAACGTCGGCCAAAAGGTCAACAGAGGCCAAAGGTCAACGACTTAGATGAGATTTCTAAAATCCTAAATTTTCATTTGATTGACTTGAAATTTGAAGAGGATTTGCATATCAGGTCACTGAATTAAATGAACAAGTATTTTTGAGGTCAACATAGGCAAAAGGGTCAACACAGGCCAAATTTCTAAAATTGTCAATTTTCATCTGACTTGAAATTTGAAGAGGATTTGCATATTTGGTCATTTAATTCACCCACTAATTATTTTAAGGTCAAATTTGTTTTATGGATTTCACAAGTATCATGCCATGCATGACATCTTTCTGTTTTTTTTATTTCATGGAAATTGTAAAGGATGAGATCCTTCACAGTTGTAGGTGAAGGTGGAATTGAGGACACTACGCTTGCAATGCTTGCTATAGAGAGGTTAGCAAGGTCAGCTATCGCTGTTTATTTTTTAATTTTTTGAATTAATTCAAACTATGGACATCCATCCATTAAAATTAGATGTGTCCCTCACACAGGGCTTTCTGCCACTCTTATACTAGGTCTGATGGACCAAGGCTTCTTCTAAACTAGTCTCAAAGAGTATCTGAGTGGTTAGACGTCCTTGAGTACTTGATTTCAAGAATAATCTTCTTTCTTTGATGGCAAAAATTATTCCGACGTTCTTGTTTGGTTGGCCAGGGGAAGTTTTTGGCCCGAGTCTTTCACGAACTGGCTGGCCAGGCCAGACGTTCGACTAAGCAGTTATGGCAGGAATTTGTAATTTGTTCAGGGTGCCGGTGATAACTTGTCTACTCTTCCCAAAGGACACCGTAGCATCTTTAAAGTCCACCAACTAATGCCGACAGACAGGACGCCAGTTTAACGTCGATCCGAGAGATGGCACACACATTGATGAATCACCCTGCCTGTGAAACATCTGGATGATAGTTTATAGCTGGGCTGTTGCTGCCAGAATAATCTGGCGGTACTAAAACTTGGCAAAGTGGTTTTACACTTTGCAGGTGGAACATACTCGAGTCAAAAGAATGGAGATTGAGCCAGTTTTGCAAAGGATAATGACAGTGGGTTTAAAGATCGGGCTAAGGAATGAACGGTATAAAGGTCTAAACACGTAGTGCAGTTAAACTCGAGGTAGGGTATCTAAACAAGTGTACACAGCATCTACACAGCACAGGTAAACTCTCGGAGTTCATTAGGTTCTCGTATGTCCATAGGACCAATGAAGAGGAGCATTTATCCACGATTGAAAAGGTGGTCAGGCAGACAGGCCTATGTGCACCCAGTGGTAACACAAACCGTGAATACAGTGACCTTGAACTTGAGCCACAGGTCCAGTCTATAGAACACAACTCACGCAAAGCTTGGGGATCATTTCTCTAGCAGTAACCACTCGCACACCATAATACACACCTTAAGCCACCCAACAGGTGCCCAGATGATTCGATGCGTGTCATTGTTACCCCACTAAGGTGTCTGAAAACCTAGATTTAATAAATGATTCAGGGGTCCTCAGAGGTTGGTTCATATGTTATACGTCCAACATTCTGATTCATGGCACCATCCTACTCTCAAAAAACTGAACAAACAAGAAGACAATGACACCCAGAAAGACGATAGGCTTAAACATTGAATGCAAGACCGCATGTAAATAAAACAATTAAATTAAACCTGAAAAACATGGTGTGCTCTCCATAATTCTGCACCCCCTAGTTAATAACAAATTAGAGGACTTGCCTATTTGTGTAGTTCATAGGTCAACTGAAAACCGCCTGTTCTGCAAATGCAAACAAAATGATGAAGAATAAATAAATGGGGAATAAAAACAACAAGCAGAAGTCTTCCATTGAATCACAAACCTTAAGTGCAATAAAACTCAAACTCTAATCTAGTAGATTGAACAATGTGACTTAAACAATCAGTATAGTTACAAAACAGAAGCCAGAAGAATAAGAAGAAGAACAAGAAGAGAAAGAAGAATATTTTGCAGGGACTCTTTGTAAGCCACCTGAGCACATTTGCTTCATGATGCCTCATAATCAAAGGTACAACTTCCATTGACCAGAAACCAAGATGTACTGTGTACGATATGATATGTACTGTATCCTGTATACTATGTATTGTATACTATGTACTGAATACTATATCCTGTATCCTTTGTGCTATGTACTGTGTACGATGTACTTTGTGTCCATTTATTCATTGTCTACCAATGTCCTTTCAATGAATGTTCGATTACATTGATGCCTCCTCACATCCTCATCGTGGGCTCTTCAATGAGCCTTAGACAATCTATGTGTGTGTGTGTGTGTGTGTGTGTGTGTGTGTGTGTGTGTGTGTGTGTGTGTGTGTGTGTGTGTGTGTGTGTCCTCCATAACTCCAAAATCATGAAACCTAGTGGCCTGAAGCTTTGCATGCATACAAAGGGAACTCCAAGGAAGTGCATGACTGAAAATTGGGTGTTTGGGTTAATTTAAGGTGGAGGAGGTAGGGGAAGGGGTTTAGTGGGAGTCCAGAAGAAGGGAGGTGAAAGAAGGCAGAAGAAGGGGTGAGGTGGGGAGGGGTGGGTGAAGGTAGGGGAAGGGGTGTGGTTAGAGTCCAGAGGGAGAGGGTTGGGTGGAGGGAGGGGACGGTGTGCGTTGGGAGTCCAGAGCGAGGGGGGTGGGAGGAGGTAGGGGAAGGGGTGAGGTGGGGAGGGGTGGGAGAAGGCAGAGGAAGGGTATGGGGGAGGAGGGTCAATGCCGAGTACCTTTGCTAGTATACAATAAAATGGAACACCTATTTTCATCATATTATATAATTTTATCTTGGCAAAAGGTATCACCAGGCCACGATCAAAAGATGTCACTTAATGAGTGAATGTTAGTGGGAGAGTGGCATTAAAAAAAACTAATTAATATCTCTCAAATAATAATGCATTTCATCCTCGTTACACCAACAGTTGGAGTGGGAACCACGTCCGTTGGGGTCAACCATTCCGGCTACGCCACGTGACAACCGGCCTCTACCTGGGCCTCGGTGATGACCGCGTGCTTCGCCTCGTTGACAGAAAGCAGGCGAACGTGCCATCGACGGCATTCTGTTTCCGCCTGTCCAAGGTCAGTTTAATTCTCATTTGTCTTGATTGCAGCAGTTTGTCTCAATTGTCTTGTGATGTTTTGGTAAAAGAAAACAAACTTGTGTTGGTTAGTTTTTGTGACACCTGGTCAGTCAATTTTAATATAACGAAGGTTTGAATTCATTTGTGTTAGCTTAAATGGCTCAATTATTTCAGTTGAAAATGCCACCCTCATACTATATCTACTAATTTATTTGTTCGTTTCTTTGTTTATTTATTTGTTTATCTTATATTCAAGTGTTTTCCTGAAATGTGTTTCCCTTCCCTCTCATGATCTCCTAAAAGCTTTACCAAAATGTCAAGAATAGACAAAATAAACGACATTTGTCTTGTTTCTCCATCCACTTCATGTTGCTCTGATGATATTCATATCCATTGCAGTGTCATGCTATCAGATGAGAGGTGTTACGAAGAAGGGACTCCATCACAACACCATTACCGTTTGTTAGTGAATCAAGAAGACGTTGTTTTCTCCAACAGGAAAAGCTGGACTCGGGTTCAAAGCGAGACATTGATGGCATGGGTCCTCCAGAGATCAAATATGGAGAGTCAGCCTGTATTGTACAACATGTGGATACTGGTCTCTGGCTCACCTACCAAGCCCTGGACTCCAAGTCCGCTCGCCTTGGAATTCAAATCCGCAAGGTGACATAAACACCCAATAAACTTCGGGCAGCACCGGTTTGACAATATGCGATGTTTCACTGGTCCATGAGTGGGTGCATGTATGTATGTATGTATGTATGTATATATGTATGGATACACGTTATCATTGATAGCCTTAGTCATATTCAGCTTCCTGTCGCAGGTTGTCGAATTGAAACTTATTCATATGGAAATAATTTTGTATACAACTATTTTCGCTGGTGTACAGGATTGACGAGAGCCTTATCGAAATAAGTCCTTCCCATGGGAAACAAGTGTGTTTTTTGATGATATCATATGTGCCTTCGTTATGACGTCACAATTGCATACGCCAAACGCTTTATTCGATCAGAATGAATTTTTTTGAGGGTCATCTCGGCCAAAATTGTATGGGGGAAAAATTGATGATGTCATTGGTCATGTTGTTTGGCAGCCATATTGTTTTTTTAAACATAAAAACCTACAAAAATCTTCTTCTCCGAAACGCCTGAACAGATTGAGGTGAATCTTTACATGTATGATCCCTTATCCATGAGGAATAAAACGTTCTCCAGCTATGACGTCATAGGTCATATGGTTTGGCAGCACTGATTTTTTTTTTTGAAGAATAAACATTTTAAATCTTCTCCAGATCAGCTTGACAGATCGAGGAAAACTTCACCCACATGTTCCCCAAGCGTTGGGGATAGCAGGATGTTCAGGAATAATTAATAGGTCACATGGTCTGGCAGCCATATTCGATTGAATCAAAATCTTTTTAAAATTATTTCTCTTGAACCGCTTCATCATTTGACGTGAAACGTCAAAGTTATGATCTAGTTGTCATGGTGAATATGTGTTTTAAATTTCAGCCTGATCGGACGCGTGGTCTGGCAGCCAAAATTATTTAATATTTTGAATCTGGGTTCAGGGATTTAAATCAAACTTGGAACAAGTATTATAAGGATGTAATAATGTGGGCGGAAGCGTATCTGGCGACGTTGCGACGTCGAAGAGTTCCCTACTAGTTGCACATAATTTTAGTGAAAAGGGTCTATTTGCATATTACGGACATAGTGGAGAGGGGCGGGGCGGGGGGGGGCAGGTTGATGAAAAGAACACTGACTAAAGGAAGAAGTGGAAGAAAACGAAGGGAAAAATATCTTGTTCAGAGATAGGAAAAGAGTAAAGGGAGAGGGGTGGGTTTGGAAAAGAAAAGTTTTGCCTACGTAATATGTAAATGACTTTCAATGCATTTGTGACAATGCTTCTGTAATGTTATACGAAAGGTTCACTAATGGAACCAGTTTGTTCTATTTATGAAATCATTTGATAAAGTCCACTTGTGCATTAATCCAGTTGTTGTAGCTTGATGGACGTTGGGAAATGGAATTGACGTGTAAATTGAGTGCTGTGGGACAGTATACACATTACACCACAGTCTGACCCACACAGGCAATTCTCCACGCTGAGGGTCACATGGACGATGGACTGATGCTGTCGCGCTCACGGGCGGAGGACTCACGCACGGCACGGATCATCCGCAGCACCACAGGTCTCTTCAACACCTTCAACAGGTGTGTGTTTGTGTGTGACGGACACTTGTTTGCTCGGTCTTATGGAAAGCTTCAAGACTGTTTTGGAAATGTTTGAAGGTCGAGGCTCATGGAAGAGTGAGTTGAGAGAGGGTGGAAAGTAACAAACTGATAGTGGAGCCAAAATTGGACAAGACAGGAGGGAGGAAGGGAGGAAACACAACGATCAGGAAGAGGTTTGGGCTCGTCAGGGTTAATGGGTAGAAAACATCATGGAGAGGGATTTTCTTTCTACCCCCATTGCATTTAATACATTATCATCGATGAGAAGATTTTGTATTTCCAAACCAAACATCCCCCTTAATAGCTCCACCCCACATGAACAACAGTAATGTCCTTTCCACCACATATTGGAGGCCACAGGGACTGGGCAGGCCGCATGTGAACGGCCAATCCAAGCACTCATGGGCGGATCATTGAGTTTACGACCAATCCAATCAGTCATGGGCTAGCCATTGAGCGAGAGAGTCACCCGTTCGAGTACCCAGCGTAATGGTCTCAAATACATAATGTAAACAAGCCGGTGGGATTTCTTTAAAATGACCTAAGTCTTCGAGTGGAGCCTGTGCGGAAAGCAGACATTCGGAAACAATGGAGGAATCAACACACTATGTGGGATTTCAACCTGGGGTACAATAATCTTAAAAACGTGATCTCAGATTGGACTGCTAAACAGGCTGACCTGAGTGCTGTGTTGCACTTGTGGCATTCCACTCCAAATTTCTTATTACCCTCCCGGAGGAGAGGGGAATGCTTTTGTGTCTGTTTGTTTGTTTGCACAGAACTTTAGTGTTTTTCTCCACAACTGCTTAGCGGATTGAGACTAAATGTTTACCATCGGAGCGACTACTCGTGTAAAATGTTTTGTTGATAATTATGATGTCGTTGGTCACGTGGTGTGGCAGCCATGTTGGAAAAACGGGAAAAATTTGGACCTCTGTATCTCTGAAACCGCACCAAGTTAAAAATTGAAACTTGGCACATGGCAAGTACTCCTCATGGGGAATAAATGTTTTTTGTGATGTCATGGGTGCCTTCGTAATGACGTCATAATTGCATATGTAGAATGCTACATCTGATCAGTATGAAAAATTTTGAGGGGCATCTCAGGATAAAATGATCCGCAGAAATTTTTTTGATTATGTCATCTGTGGTGTAGTCTGCGGGCCTACGGGGAGGGCATGATGATGATGCATGATGGGCGTGATGATTGGAGGAGTGGTCGTGGTGGTTATCGTATCTGCAAGGGATATAGTGTGTGCGCGCCGTCTGAGGCGTCGTAGTAATACTGGAGTCGCCCGGCTCGTGAGTGTGCCGAATACGGAATAAAGGGGAGCCGCCGGGCAGAGTACACCCGCGCTCGCATTTGTACAACACAGCTCGGCTCGACTGTCCTTCCGCTCGTGTCTGCCTGCTAAGCGTCTCCCACTTCAGTACAGTACAGTTGGCGAACGAGGCGAGGATCTTCGGATTGGCGTGTGTAAGGGCGGCATGACCCGTGCGGTTCCAAGCTACGGAGCCAAAGGTCTCGCCAGCGTGAACATGGCAGAGGGTCGGTGCACGGCAAACGTACGCGTGCCCGCCTTCGTCGGAATCGACTTCGGCCACGTCGAGTGGGCAACGTTCGTTCGTTTGGTTCATTTTCCTGTTCGTTTTGTCGAGGACACGCGTTTCGGCTCGAACGCGGCGTTGGACGTCGCGCAAGCTCTGGAGAATGTCCGAGGTCTCGATGGTTGGGGCACAGCAGATGGTCTAGGGGTCATCGCGATGGGCCAGGCACGCACGGTCATGCGCACGGTCTGCGGCGCGGGTCGTGGGCGAGCGTGGCAATGCAATCACTCGGATGGCGGTCTGAGCTCTCGAGGTCGTCTATGGTGTGTGGGCCGAGGGTCATCGCCCATTGTTACGGTCATAGATGGCGGTGTGCGAGGCGATCCTTCCGTCCCGGGTCGAAACCTGCTTGCAATTGATCCGGAGATGACAAGATCAGTGGTAGGGGGGGGGGGAGTGAGCGAGGCACGGATCGGATGTCAAATTGAGTCCACTCGTGCTGGCCGCGCATCGCATTCGGCTGTGCCGTGCGAATTTACGTCGGAGGAGCGTCCGGCACGGTTCAGAGATCGTTTTGTTTCTGGTCTGCGAGCAGCCATCCTACGGTTGACCGACGTCACATTCGACTCGGCGGTCGCGACTGCTTCATCTGTCGAGCAGACACTCACGGATGTCCGCGCCATTGCTGGCCAAGACGTAATGAGTAGCTCCAGCTGGAGCATGGCGGCTAATCCTGAGGGCCACGCGGTGACCGCGCAAGTGCCGCAGGTCGCGCAGCCCGGAGTCCGCGCGATGGCTCAAGTGCCGCAGGTTGCTCGCGCGCCTAGCGGTGCGGGACGAGGGCGCGCACCGCAGCACGGTCGCACCGGGAGCGAAGGGGCACCGCAGCACGGTCGCACCGGGAGCGAAGGGGCACCGCAGCAGGACCCCAGTGACCTGGAGATCAGCCTGCAGTGGGGCATGACGATGCCGGCGAGCCGGAGCAGGAGCCGGACCCGGCGAGCCGGACCCTTTTGGGTCGGAATGGGTTCCGGTTCGTGCCTCCTGATGTGCCAGTGCTCTCTTCGAGACCTTCGTCGAGTACCGAGGGCGAGGCTCTGGCGGCGGGGGCCGCGTCTATGCAGCGGGAGCCACCGTTCGTTGCTGCCTGCGGCGGTGATGTGCGCTCCAGGAGCGGCGAGAGCCATATCAGCTCTCGCGATGAGTTCCCGCGCTTCGTTCGTGATGAGTTCCCGCGCTTCGGCAGGGTTCGTGAGGCAATGCGCGTCAGTGTTGTTCAGGCAGCTTCAACAGGTGGCGGGGAGCCCGTGGCGTTAGAGGGAGTCGCGAGTCGCAACATCAAGTCGACAACCAAGAAACGGACTCGTGATGTGGGTTGTAGGTTGTTGTTCAGGGTATATATGTTTTTCCTTGCTCTAGTGATGCAGTTTAACGTTGTTGAAATAAATGCCAGCAGTTCTCGTGTGAAAGTGGATTTGGCGGGGATCAGTCAATGGAGTTGGTGTTATGATCAATGTGATGTGGGGGCGGATAAAGAAGGTTTATTGGCCTCCAGTTGCCCCAGGCCGCAGGTAATTGCTTTGTCATGTGCTGGGATTTTATCAAAAAAGCGCGCTGTACGGAAAAATGAGTTTGCAATACTTCGAATAATGTTCGTAGTGATTTATAACGAGCCTATGATTGCAGTGTGGTTTAAGTGGAGTTGCTCCCGTCTAGCTGCCGTGTGGGTCTCGGAGGTCGACTCAGGACCAAGATTGGTGCCCTGGTCGGCGTTACCCCCACCTCTGGTTGCGAGCGCAGCTCTTTGTGTTCGCTCAAGGCCGTTTGGACAGGCGTTGGCGTCTCAACTGATTGTGGTGCGTGAGTTGTTGTGGAGCATTAAATGCATACAGCCAGCGGCGCTGTTCAGCGCCCCCGGCCAAGGTCGATCAAGGCTGGCGCCACGGCTTCCAGACAGCGGGCTTCCGGCCTCGGAATATTTATCTACGTCGGGTCTGCCTGGGGGGAGTGGGCCAGAGGCGTTTGATGGTGCCGGGGGAGGTTGGCTCGAAAGGTCGTCACGACCTCGGCGAGGGGCATGTCAGCATGGGCTGCCTGGGGGCGTTTTTGCTGCGTAGTGCTGCTGTGCTTCTCATTTTGCTGCTTCATATCGGTAACGCGGTCAGAATTTGGTGGGTGCTTTGTGCACCTCCGTCTTTGGAACCTGGCCTTTGCTGCTCCACTCGCTCGCATCGACACATTATATGATGTGGTGTGCTATTATACTTCGCTATTTTTCATTTTATTTTCATGATTGTTATACCGAAGTCCTTATAATGCTTCTTATAATGGTGATCATTTAATAATCATACTTTTAGGAGGGAGGAGTGTGGTGTAGTCTGCGGGCCTACGGGGAGGGGCATGATGATGATGCATGATGGGCGTGATGATTGGAGGAGTGGTCGTGGTGGTTATCGTATCTGCAAGGGATATAGGGTGTGCGCGCCGTCTGAGGCGTCGTAGTAATACTGGAGTCGCCCGGCTCGTGAGTGTGCCGAATGCGGAATAAAGGGGAGCCGCCGGGCAGAGTACGCCCGCGCTCGCATTTGTACAACACAGCTCGGCTCGACTGTCCTTCCGCTCGTGTCTGCCTGCTAAGCGTCTCCCACTTCAGTACAGTACATCATCGGTCACGTGATTCAGCAGACATATTGTTAAAAAAAAACAATCAAAAAAACCTTCAAAAATCTTCTTCTCTGAAGTGGCTGAACAGATCGAGGCGAAACTTTACATGCATGACCACATATCCATGTGGAATAAAAAGGTTCACACATATAATGTCATAGGTCACGTGTTTGGGCAGCCATATTGGATTTACTCGAAAACCTATAAAAATCTTCTCCAGAATTGTTGGATAGATCGAGGGGGAACTCCATGCAAATGTTCCCCAAACCCTGGGTGTACAAATTTGTTAAGGAGTAATTGATAGGTCACATGGTTTGGCAGCCATATTGGATTGAAGAAAAATATTAAATGTTTTCTCTGGAACTGCTTAATTGATCAAAGTGAAACATCACAATTATAATCTAGTAGTGATGGAGAATACATATTTCAAATTTCAACTTGATCGGACACATGGTCTGGCAGCCAGAATTATTTAATATTTTTTATCTGGGTTCTTTGTTTTTTTATATATATATATATATATATATATATTTTTTTTTTGAATAAGGCTCACTTGACTGTGTCTGGATGGGTTTGAGTGTAGAGGAGTCGCAGCTGAGATGTGAATCCTATCCAGGTTCCTCGTGATGACTTCATCTTTGCTATTTGCTTGGTCGGGTTCATTCTGATGACTCCGATGCAGGAATGTTCCTATTTGGTCTTCCATTTGATTTGAATTGAATTTATTTTATTCCCACTCTAAATTCAATTGAATAATAAAAAACGTCAGGGGTCAGGGTCAGGTGTCCAATCAAAGTGGGACATCTTGGTACCCGGTCATCACTGCCAGCAGTTATAAAGTGGCAGTTCTAATTATGTCTCTTATTAATTACATAACACACCAGTACACAAACACCACACAAAACAAGTCCTGGCGAGGGTCTGCAATCTCTGATTGCTCTTTTCCTTGTTTTGTTTTTACATTTATATTTGTACAATAATCTGTTTTTACACCTCTCCTTGTAAATACATATATGAACCAACTTTGAATAATCTATTAATAAATCGCAACAGCAGTTATTGAAATTTTTTGAAGGTTACTGAAAAGGTATTCCTTTTCATTATTTTTGCGAGATGTTTAAGATTTGACGAAACTTTGAACATAAATCCAAGGTCTGAAGTATATCACATGATGTGAAGTATGATTTCACATTTCGGAGTTTTTTTTAATGATGTCGCACTATCCTTCTGTGAGTGAAGGCTGTGAGTATACTGCAGAGATATGTACACTCCCCTGTGAGCTGTCGAGCTTGGGTTCGAATCTTGACTCGGCTATCAACTGTTATCCTGGGGTTTCACATGTAAAAATCAACTTGTGAGTCGTCCATCAGCCGGACGTTAAGCACGGAATACACATCTATCAGCACTAGTCATTGGTGGACGTTAAAGTTCCCACAGTCCTTCATGAAGAGTAGGTGGATTATCTCTGGCACCCCGAACAAGTTACAAATTCTTGCACTGACTGACTGCTGGGAAAGCAATGCCAATCTACCCAGTATATTCAAATCATTCAGCGTAAGCAAACCATCAATGGCAACCAAACTGCCCGTCATAAACAAACTGCCCGTCATAAACAAACTGCCCATCATTAACCAACCCGCCATTCATAACAAACCCGCCCTTCAAAACAAACCCGCCCTTCATAACCAACCCGCCCTTCATAACCAACCCGCCATTCATAACCAACCCGCCCTTCATAACAAACCCGCCCTTCATAACAAACCCCCCCTCCATAACCAACCCGCCCTTCATCACAAACCCGCCCTTCAAAACAAACCCGCCCTTCATAACCAACCCGCCCTTCATAACCAACCCGCCCTTCATAACAAACCCGCCCTTCATAACCAACCCACCCTTCATAACCAACCCGCCCTTCATAACAAACCCGCCCTTCATAACCAACCCGCCATTCATAACCAACCCACCCTTCATAACCAACCCGCCCTTCATAACAAACCCGCCCTTCATAACCAACCCGCCCTTCATAACCAACCCGCCCTTCATAACCAACCCGCCCTTCATAACAAACCCGCCCTTCATAACCAACCCGCCCTTCATAACAAACCCGCCCTTCATAACCAACCCGCCCTTCATAACAAACCCGCCCTTCAAAACAAACCCGCCCTTCATAACCAACCCACCCTTCATAACCAACCCGCCCTTCATAACCAACCCACCCTTCATAACCAACCCGCCCTTCATAACAAACCCGCCCTTCAAAACAAACCCGCCCTTCATAACCAACCCACCCTTCATAACCAACCCGCCCTTCATAACAAACCCGCCCTTCATAACCAACCCACCCTTCATAACCAACCCGCCCTTCATAACCAACCCGCCTCTTCATAACAAACCCGCCTCTTCAAAACAAACCCGCCTCTTCATAACCAACCCGCCCTTCATAACCAACCCGCCCTTCATAACAAACCCGCCCTTCAAAACAAACCCGCCTTCATAACCAACCCGCCCTTCATAACCAACCCGCCCTTCATAACAAACCCGCCCTTCATAACCAACCCGCCTCTTCATAACCAACCCGCCATTCATAACCAACCCGCCCTTCATAACAAACCCGCCCTTCATAACAAACCCGCCCTTCATAACCAACCCGCCCTTCATAACCAACGCGCCCTTCATAACCAACCCGCCCTTCATAACAAACCCGCCCTTCATAACCAACCCGCCCTTCATAACCAACCGGCCCTTCATAACAAACCCGCCCTTCATAACCAGCCCGCCCTTCATAACCAACGCGCCCTTCATAACCAACCCGCCCTTCATAACAACCCCGCCCTTCAAAACAAACCCGCCCTTCATAACCAACCCGCCCTTCATAACCAACCCGCCCTTCATAACAAACCCGCCCTTCAAAACAAACCCGCCCTTCATAACCAACCCGCCCTTCATAACCAACCCGCCCTTCATAACCAACCCGCCCTTCATAACCAACGCGCCCTTCATAACCAACCCGCCCGTCATAAACAAACTGCCCGTCATAAACAAACTGCCCATCATTAACAAACCCGCCCTTCAAAACAAACCCGCCCTTCATAACCAACCCGCCCTTCATAACCAACCCGCCCTTCATAACAAACCCGCCCTTCAAAACAAACCCGCCCTTCATAACCAACCCGCCCTTCATAACAAACCCGCTTCTTCATAACAAACCCGCTTCTTCAAAACAAACCCGCCCTTCATAACCAACCCGCCCTTCATAACCAACCCGCCATTCATAACCAACCCGCCCTTCATAACAAACCCGCCCTTCATAACAAACCCGCTTCTTCATAACCAACGCGCCCTTCATAACCAACCCGCCCTTCATAACAAACCCGCCCTTCATAACCAACCCGCCTCTTCATAACCAACCCGCCCTTCATAACAAACCCGCCCTTCATAACAAACCCGCCTCTTCATAACCAACCCACCCTTCATAACCAACCCGCCCTTCATAACCAACCCGCCCTTCATAACAAACCCGCTTCTTCATAACCAACCCACCCTTCATAACCAACCCGCCTCTTCAAAACAAACCCGCCTCTTCATAACCAACCCACCCTTCATAACCAACCCGCTTCTTCATAACCAACCCACCCTTCATAACCAACCCGCCCTTCATAACCAACCCGCTTCTTCATAACCAACCCGCCATTCATAACCAACCCGCTTCTTCATAACCAACCCGCCCTTCATAACAAACCCGCCTCTTCATAACAAACCCGCCTCTTCATAACCAACCCGCCCTTCATAACCAACCCGCCCTTCATAACCAACCCGCCCTTCATAACCAACCCGCCATTCATAACCAACCCGCTTCTTCATAACCAACCCACCCTTCATAACCAACCCGCTTCTTCAAAACAAACCCGCCTCTTCATAACCAACCCACCCTTCATAACCAACCCGCCTCTTCATAACCAACCCACCCTTCATAACCAACCCGCTTCTTCATAACCAACCCGCCTCTTCATAACCAACCCGCCATTCATAACCAACCCGCTTCTTCATAACCAACCCGCCTCTTCATAACAAACCCGCCCTTCATAACAAACCCGCCCTTCATAACCAACCCGCCCTTCATAACCAACCCGCCCTTCATAACCAACCCGCCATTCATAACCAACCCGCTTCTTCATAACAAACCCGCCCTTCATAACAAACCCGCCCTTCAAAACAAACCCGCCCTTCATAACCAACCCACCCTTCATAACCAACCCGCCCTTCATAACAAACCCGCCCTTCAAAACAAACCCGCCCTTCATAACCAACCCACCCTTCATAACCAACCCGCCCTTCATAACCAACCCGCCCTTCATAACCAACCCGCCATTCATAACCAACCCGCCATTCATAACCAGCCCGCCCTTCATAACAAACCCGCCCTTCATAACCAACCCGCCCTTCATAACCAACCCGCCCTTCATAACAAACCCGCCCTTCATAACAAACCCGCCCTTCATAACCAACCCGCCCTTCATAACCAACCCGCCCTTCATAACCAACCCGCCCTTCATAACCAACCCGCCCTTCATAACCAACCCGCCCTTCATAACAAACCCGCCCTTCATAACAAACCCGCCCTTCATAACAAACCCGCCCTTCACGACCAAACCCGCCCGTCACGACCAAACCCGCCCGTCACGACCAAACCCGCCCGTCACGACCAAACCCGCCCATCACGACCAAACCGCCCGTCACAACCAAGCCACCCAGGTTGTCCAAACCGCCCAGCGTAACCAAACCATCCACTGCAACCAAACCGCCCGTCATAACCAAACCGCCCGTCATAACCAAACCGCCCGTCATAACCAAACCGCCCGTCATGTCATGTCCAAACCGTCCAGCATGTCCAAACCACCCAGCGTAACCAAACCGCCCGTCATGTCCAAACCGCCCGTCATGTCCAAACCACCAGTCATGTCCAAACAGCCCGTCATGTCCAAACCGCCCGTCATGTCCAAACCGCCCGTCATGTCCAAACCGCCCGTCATGTCCAAATCGCCCGTCATGTCCAAACCGCCCATAAAAAAATCCCTGGAGATGAGGGTTTGGGGGGGGGAGGGCGGGACGGGACTGGAGGAGTACGGTTGGCCTACTGTCTAAAATATACCTTTCTGGGGAGACCATTCCACGTAGTAACTGCTCTCTGACTGAAAACCCTCCCTTAAAACTGTCCTAACTCTCATCTTCTTTACTCCCAAGCTATGACCCCCCCTAGTCCTACCACTGTCCACTCTAATGAAAACTCCACTTCACCTCTCTTGTCCACACCCTTCATGATTTGAAACTTCTCTTTCAGATCACCTCGTAATTGTCTCCTTCAACCGCTCCTCAAAAATTAGTCGAGATAGGCAAGGTGTATCATTTAATGTTGATGATAATTATTAACACCCTGGGTGTGATGCAAATTATTCTCATGTCCTAATTCATGTACATCTTCTATGCTCATTGAAACAATGTTGCAACAGCGGCCTGGACGCACTGTGCTCGAAAATGCGTCCCCAAAAGGTCCAGCTTCCATTCGACGCCCTGCGACAGAGCCTGCAAGACCTCATCATCTATTTCCGTCCACCTTTGGACATCCTGCCCCATGAGGAAAAACAGACCCATCTTCGGTCTCTCCGCAACCGCCAGAACCTTTTTCAAGAGGAGGTATGACCTAGATTACTGTACAACTGAAATGTAGAGACCTAAAGGAATCTGAGGGAAGGCCTTTGTAGAACTGATGATCAAGTGTGTTGTCATCATTTTCCCATTTCTGTACTTATACCGTTAATGAGACAAGTCAGATTTTGAATGTTATGTCCTGTGAAGTGTCTCTACATTTATGTCACTTCCTGTAGAGCATGATCACATTGGTTCGGGACTGCATCGACCGCCTGAATCAATACAACAGCGCCGCTCACTTCACCGAGGCAGTCAATGAAGAGGCAGGCGAGGCATGGAAGGAGATTTTGAACGCGCTGTATGCCCTGCTCGGTACGTCTCAACATCGTCCTCAACTTGCCTGGGTAGTGGACCTCGGAGTGTTCCTTAATTGTTATTCCAATGAAAAATGAAACAATATTAAGGTTGAATGAAAACTTACATTGAGTCGGCCAACCTCACATCTGCACAATCTATATATAATGGAGCAAATGTATGTATGTATGTATGTATGTATGTGTGTATGTATCATCTACTCCTGCAAGAGCAATTGACCGAGTAAGCTGAAACGTTCAGGCATTAATGTGGGAACCCTGTCGCTGTGTAGGTGCAAGTTTCGTTTGATTCCATGAAGTTTAAAAAAAAAAAAAAAATTTTTAGGCCCATCTTGCCATTTTCTTCTTTTTGGGGGTGGGTGCAATTGGAATTATCCGAGCTATAAAACCACAATGTTTTATTTATGCACATTAGCAGTACACATGTTTTCGCTTCATATACGCAAACCCGAGTTAATTTTATTTTCGGGAGCGACTTGAGGCAGCGGTCTGTTGCCTATACACCGCCCACATAAAGGGTGGTGTCAGAAGAACGTGTTGTGTGCTTGGAACAAAATCGCCCATAGGTTGGGTACTCTGCTATGGTATTGATAATCATAAGGATAATAACAGGACCCTCCTTGTGGCTCCCATAGGAAGAAGGTGCTTCTGGTGTGATTACATTTCCAAATTGCAATTTATCTTTGGATTTTCCTTCAATTAGCTAACCTTTTTGGATCTCCATCAGTGTCTGCAGGAACACTGCAAATATTGCCGTTGCAAGTATTGCTACCATTTGCAACAATTTTATAAAGTAACTTGGACTAGTGTGTGTGTGTGTGTGTGTGTGTGTGTGTGTGTGTGTGTGTGTGTGTGTGTGTGTGTGTGTGTGTGTGTGTGTTTTACAGCTGCTCTCATCCGTGGGAACCATGGCACATGTGCACAGTTTTCTCATTCCCTCGACTGGCTCATCAGCAAGTTGGACCGCCTGGAAGCCTCCTCTGGTCTTATTACACTCTTTCATACTCATACTCTTTGCATTCAATTTAATTTCTCTTAAACATGTCTGAAAATGTTCAAATATTTTCATTGTAGGCTATTATTCTCCGTCTGTAAAAATGATGAAATTCCCGTAATTTTATAACCAACAATATTTCAGGATTACTCCCACATTGAGCACTCTCATATTTCCTTAACTGGTATTCCTTTTTAATTATTTGTGCACTGAAGCTGCTTCAATATTTGACTATTTCCATCCACCTGTCCTTCCGTCCGTCCGTCAAAAATTAAGAACCTTTTTAACACACGGTATTTATACGAAAAATGGACTCTTTTGATCCTTTTAGTCAACTGAGACCCCTTTAAGACCCCAAAAACCCCTAAAGACCCAGAGGACCCAAAAGAACCAGAAGGCCCAAAAGACCCCGAGGACCCAAAAGACACAAAATACCCCGAGGACTCAAAAGACCCCAAGGATCCAAAACACCCCGAAGACCCTGTAGACCCTTTAAGACTCAACAATAAATGGATGAGGTGTGTGTGTGTGTGTGTGTGTGTGTGTGTGTGTGTGTGTGTGTGTGTGTGTGTGTGTGTGTGTGTGTGTGTGTGTGTGTGTGTGTGTGTGTGTGGCATGTTTTTTGTGGAGTTCTACTGGAGTGTTCTGATGTGGAATGTGATACACCAAAATGATTGTCGTTATCTCCTGAGTTGATTAGGCTAATTAACTCCAAATAACCCAGAAGAATTCCAATGTTTTAAATGCATGCCATGTTAAGGTGTATAGGGAAGCTTGATATGTCCTTCCACGGCATGGCATTCTATTTACAAAATAAATAACAAAAATAATGATAACATTGTACAAACCATATATTAATTAATACAAATAATATTAACAACAATAATAATAGTGTATCATTCGGTAAGAATAATAACGAAGGTATACTCTCCACACTGGCCCAAGCACATTTGGGTTTGGTGAAAGGCAAACTAATGCTCAAGCAGTACAGCAGGCAGGTATGCAACAAGACCTTGAAGACCAATGAAAAATTGGTCCAATGGACCAACCAGCCCACTAGTAATTCTGAAGGGTTCAAAAGGGTCAGTCTAAAGGGTAATACTAAAGGGTAATTCTAAAGGGTAATTCTAAAGGGTCATTCTAAAGGGTAAGACTAAAGGGTAATTCTAAAGGGTAATTCTAAAGGGTAATACTAAAGGGTAATACTAAAGGGTAATACTAAAGGGTAATTCTAAAGGGTAATTCTAAAGGGTAATTCTAAAGGGTAATACTAAAGGGTAATACTAAAGGGTAATACTAAAGGGTAATACTAAAGGGTAATACTAAAGGGTAATTCTAAAGGGTAATTCTAAAGGGTAATTCTAAAGGGTAATTACTAAGAGTTCTAAAAGTTAATTCTCATGGGTTCTAAAGCATAATTCTAAAGGGTAAGTCAAATGGGTTCCAGAGGGTAATTCTAAAGGGTAATTCCAGTGGGTTCTAATGGATGTAAAGCATAATTCCAAAGGGTAAGTCCAATAGGTTCAAGAGGACAGTTCCAAAGGGTAATTCCAGTGGGTTCTAATGGGTATAAAGCATTGTTATAAAGAGTAAGTTGAATGGGTTCTTGAGGGTAATTCTAAAGGGTAATTCTAGTGGGTTCTAAAGGGTAATTACTAACAGTTCTAAAATGTAATTCCAGTGGGTTCTAATGGGTATAAAGCATAGCTATAAAGGGTAAGTCGAATGGGTTCGATAGGACAGTTCTGAAGGGTTCTAAAGGGTAATTACTAAGAGTTCTAAAAGGTAATTCCAGTGGGTTCTAATGGGTATAAAGCATAGTTATAAAGAGTAAGTCGAATGGGTTCTAGAGGCTAATTCTAAAGGGTAATTATAGTGGGTTCTAATGGATGTAAAGCATAATTCCAAAGGGTAAGTCGAATAGGTTCGAGAGGACAGTTTTAAAGGGTTCTAAAGGGTAACTAGAACGGGCACTCACTAGAGCGCATACCTTCGTCAACGCTACATCCCCCCCCCCCAGAAACCATTGATTGTGAGGGTATTTAATCCCATACCACATCTGCCATCTCATATGTGTTATGATGGCTTAAAAACATTAAATTTCCTGCTGTTTGACACTGATTCACATACATTGTACAATTTCTGTATGAACTCCCTGACCTTTTTGGGTGTCGGTGTCAAGTCAATCTGATGACAACTGGTCACATTATAAGATATTATTTTCTGGCATTTTAGGGCCATTTAGCACATGAGTTTCTGTTTTTCTAAATAAGTTATTTATTGTGAACAAACAAACATTCATTGTACAAAAATGACGATTTTGACCTTTTCATGACCTCGACCTTGACCTTTGTACTCTTAATTTTGTAATTGGTATTAGAGTGTGGGGAAAAGAACAGTCAACATTTTGGTGTTGGTTTCATGCAAATCGGATAAGAATTGACCGTGTTATGACTAAAACCGCACATTTTGCAATGTCGTGACCCCCCCCTGACCTTTGACTTCCAACCGCAAAAAGGGTTATGACGTCATTGTGTCATGTCACATATCACAAGATGGGGTATTGAATTCTGAACATTTTGGCATTAGTTGCATGCAAATTGGATACAAATTGACCACGCTATGGTAAAAAGACGATTTTGACCTTTTCATGACCTTGACCTTGACCTTGACCTTTGACCCGATCGCTCCCAAAATCTAATCAAATGGTCCTCGGATAATAACCAATCATGCCACCAAATTTGCTGCGATTCAGTTCAATACTTTTGGAGTTATGCGAAGAACAAACGAACAAACAAACAAACAAACACATATTCACAAATAAATACACAGTGATCAAAACATAACCTTCGCAACAAAGTTTGCGAAGGTAATTACTAAGAGTTCTAAAAGGTAATTCCAGTGGGTTATAATGGGTATAAAGCATAGTTATAAAGAGTAAGTCGAATAGGTTCTAGAGGGTAATTCTAAAGGGTAATTATAGTGGGTTCTAATGGATGTAAAGCAAAGGGTAAGTCGAATGGGTTGAGTTCTAGAAGGTAATTCTAAAGTGTTTCTAAGCTTTGCCTTTTTCACTTTAAAAATGCCAAACTCAACAGCTTCCTTGGGACATGGGTACAATTTTCTTTTCAATGAGTGTCTGGAAAAAGAGCATTATATTGGTGAGTGGGGGGGGGGGAGGGGGGAGCGCTCAAAATTGGGATTTTTTTGTTATTACCTCCACCACTGAAGGTGAAGGAGGGTTATGTTTTCACCTCTCCCTGTCTGTTTGTTTGTCTGTGTGTGTACAGGATATCTCAAAAAGTTGTGGACGGATCCGGATGAAATTTTGTGGACATTGTTCGGTGTGTGACGAGGACGAACTGATTCGATTTTGGTGAAGATCCCGATCCAAATCCGACGACTAAAAATTTTTAAGTGATTCTTCACCATTGAGAGATAGGGCCAAAAACGATATGTAGTACTGTATAACATGATATTTCAAAAATGTATTGGACCCGATATGTTCTCGTGGCTCAGGCATTACGTGGCGGAGGTATACGCTTTACCGAATACCCTTCTAGTTCATCTTGAGAACACTTGAAAGCTAAATTTCAATTATCTTTAACTTCAACAGTTGGAATGGCCTGAGATTAACTGTCTTTAGTCTCCCTCCAATTCCTTTTATTTGTTAATTTACCCTTATTACTTTCTCTCTTTCAAGTTAATTTTCTACCAACCAGTTTAAAAGGCTGATAGGATAGCCCAGAGGTAGTGTTGTCCCCTTTTAGCTGTTTCATCTGGCATCCGTTCCCAGCCCAAGATAAATCATCATCTTGATTCCTCACATTAAGTGTAACAGAGTTGTCCTTTTCAGGGGATTTTAAGCTACGTATCCTCATGTGCTGAAATACTCTGGGGGATGTTGAAGATTACACTGTACCTTTTGCAAAAGCTTTTATGTGCGAGTGCACTGGGCAAATTCCAAATGTCTGTCCTAACCTACAGGAGGCACTGCACAGCTTAATTTTTTTCGGAAGGATGCAAGCAGCACTATGTGCATATAGTTTCACTCCCAGGACAGATACACCCAGTAGCCAGCTGAACATAGTTTCACTCCCAGGATGGACACAACTAGCAGCCAGGTGTGAATAGTTTCCCTTCTCGGAATGATCCAACCAAGAGTCAAGTGCTGCACGATCCCATGAGAATGAGTCCAAGCAATCTCTCTGAGATTGATATTAATATAATTTTTCTTAAAAAGCTGCATGACCACAACACACTGCTCCTTTGGCCGCTGATCCATGGTACTGTTCTGTGGAGTCCTCCTGCTCATGTGCTTTTGACCTTTGTTACAAACTATCCAATTATGAAATGAACAGTTTTATGGGATGTTGAGCATAATTAAAGGTGTTTTGTGTGTTTTGTTTTTTTTCACTTTGTGATTGACCGAGCCAATTCCATTTTCAGGAATTCTGGAGGTCCTACACTGTGTACTTTTGGAAAGCCCCGAAGCATTAAACATCATCAAGGAGGGACACATCAAATCCATCATATACCTGCTTGACAAACACGGCCGAAACCACAAGGTCACTTGGTCTTTCCTCCCTGGAGCACACACACAATGGAGTCAAATAATTGCAATGGTGGACTTTCTTAAATTGTACTTTGAATGGAAGTTGTCTTTAAGAGATCTGAAAGCATTGTGTATCATACTTTTTGGTAAGTTGATTTGGATTGTTTGGTGTAAGATTATCTTGAACTGAACTGCATGGGGTCCGGCAGATCCTCGATGTACTGAACTCTCTGTGTGTGTGCAACGGCGTGGCAGTACGAGCCAACCAGAACCTCATTTGTGAGAATTTGCTTTCCAGCCGAGACTTGCTTTTGCAAACCCGACTCGTGAACGACGTGACCAGGTGTGTGTGGGCTTCGGGCAGCAGTTGCACCAGTAGCTGGCTCTTTTGATTTACCTATGGAGGGTAACATTAACATTGGCATCGTCATGTTTTGTTTCCTGAAAATTTCCTGAATATTTTGATCAGTTATATTCATGCCAACAATGCCTCTGTGATGTTTTTTTTAAACTCTGCCCCTCGTAGCATGCGTCCTCACATATTTGTGGGCACGTGTGAAGGCTCTTCCCAGTATCGTCGCTGGTATTATGAGCTGGTCGTAGACCATGCGGAGCCATTTGTGACTTACGAAGCAACGCACCTGCGTGTGGGCTGGGCGACCAATGAGGGTTACGCACCTTACCCGGGTGGGGGTGAGGGTTGGGGAGGGAGTGGTGTTGGAGACGACCTCTACTCATATGGCTTTGATGGGCTATACTTATGGTCTGGTACGTTGATGATGCTCACTGTTTACGAATGTAAATGTTGAGTTGCTGTTGTTTTTGTGTTGACTTAACATTGTTTTATAGTTTGTAACAATCATTGGACTAGATACAATTGCCTACTTTTATGAAAGACACTGAGGGATCTTTATAATCCACAAACAAGTGCATGTCAGGGTTGGCCCATTTTGGCATTCCCATCTGAGCGCATCACTCATTATGCTTGGATTCAAGGTTCAAATCCCATGATGTACATGTTGATTTGTCCAATGTCTACGAATGTCCACGTGGTTCATGTGAGAGTACACTGATGTCTCCTAATGTCCTTGTTCTGCGTTTCTGAGTTTCCTATGCATGCGAGTAACAAGCATGTTACACGCATGCAATACCAAGTTCAAGCTCTTCAATGAGACCTGCAAACATGATCAATGGCAAAGCCTGCCAAACAAATGAATGTCACGTTTTTCATATTTCTGCCATCTTGTTGCAGATAATCTACTATAAAAAGCAGAAAGCTGTTGATATAAAAATACCCATTTGTAAGTGATGTTATGGTAACCTTTGACCATGTTATTTGTCTCCATGATGTAAACGCAAGGCCATGTACATTATGCTTAATGATAATATGCTATTATTACCTTTTGAGATGTCAATTGCTTCAATCTCGAGACAATAACCCGGAAACATAATATGCCTCGGTGGTGGAGGCATAAGAATTCTGGGTTGTCTCAAACAAATGGAGTAAAGTTAAAGGGTTGGGGAGGGGGGTCGGGATTCAGCATTAAAATTTGACATTTCAAAAGATTGGGGAAGTTGAGGGTGGAAATGAACATGATATTTGCATGACCTTTACCTGATACAATGTGTCTATTATTAAGTTATGGAGGTTATGCGATTACAAAACCCGCTTAAGTTTATCCCTTACCGAGTACTTGTTGTGACAAAAATCAAACTGTTACCAACTTTTACGTTATTGTTGTTGCTCTACCAGGACGTGTGGCACGATTTGTAGCCTGGCCTGGACAGCACACATTGACGGCGGAGGACGTTGTGAGTTGCTGTCTGGATCTAAACATTCCATCCATTTCCTTTCGCATAAATGGGCAGCCTGTGCAAGGCATGTTCGAGAACTTCAACACCGATGGTCTCTTCTTTCCAGTTGTTAGCTTCTCTGCTGGCATTAAGTGAGTTGCCAAGCTCTCGTACAACATGGCAAGCATGATGTAGACTTTGTAACTTACATTTCACTTGATTAGACTCTGAAAGGAACCAGAAGAGCGAAAAGTGCATACCACTCACATAATGTCAAACGTGTTATCCTTCCTGTTTGAAGGTGTGAAGAAATGTTGTACACTCGCTTATTTGTCTTCAATAACCTTGGCCGACCTTAGGGTGCGCTTTCTTCTTGGTGGGCGGCACGGAGAGTTTCGTTTCCTTCCTCCTCCTGGCTACGCACCATGTTACGAGGCCTTGCTACCCAAGGAACGCATGCGGATTGAACCCATCAAGGAATACAAGTTGGACCACGAAGGAGTGAGGGATCTCCTAGGGCCGACGTACTCCCTTCGTCAGGATGCGTTCACCCCTATCCCTGTGGACACCACACAGGTAATGAACACCAGGTTAATGGTGCTTGATGATGTCACCGTGTTTAGTTCAACATAAATTGCCCAAGTCTTAAGAAGGTTGTGCAAACTGGCTGATGGTATACTCTTTAAGGTAATTTATTAAATACATTTGTGATGAGTTGTCCATGTGTTGCACAGAGTAATGTGACTATGTATAATAGTTCAAGGTACAATATGAAATTCAGATGTCACTGTTTTCACTTATCCATGAGGTAGACTAAAGAGACACGATCATACCAGTATACATTCATATACAATGATTATAATTAACTGAATTGGTATAAATAAAGTAGGGTCATGGAAAGGGAGGGGTGGGGATGAGGGGGAATGATGATATTTTCCGTGAGTTGCAAGAACCAGTGATAGAACCAACAAGCCGGTAGGCGACATGGATGGTCGCTATATAATTGCATACTAGTCGTACAGTTTTTGACGGATTGGGCTGAAATTTTTTGACAAAGGGTGATTATAGTGCACGTAAAAAGCACGGAAGCAGATTTTTGATTTTCGAGAAAAATTTTTTCTTCGGATTTTTGCAAACATTTCAAAGTCCTGTTGCTAGGCAACGGTGGCATCCACAGCAACGGTGCTCAAAAGCATACAACTAGATCCTGGTATGAACCTACCAGTCAAGTTTCATCAAAATCGGTTGACTCCTCTGGCCTCCAGAGCTGTCCATTACATACAGACGGACGGAAAACCTGAGAATAACGGTAGTCTAGCGACCACCCAACCAATCAAAGAAGGTATTAACATTGCTTTTGATTTGAGGAACATCATGAATGTCGATGGAAGATGATGACTTTTACCAGATAAAGGAATTTTACGAGGTCCGTCGAAAAAGTAACGGGACTGAGCCAGTGAGCCTGCTGTGTGCTCCACTTACACAACTTGAATGAACGGGTTGCGTCACTTTCGCAACATTCCAGCAATATATATTGTTGCGGATTCGCGCCCGCCGGCGTGCGGACGGCCACGTAACTCGAATCGCGGCACGTCGCCCACCGGACGGACAATCCAGTCGTGACCCTCTCGGACTAACGCCGGGAACCAGTCACGGGTGGACCTTTCGGTCTCACCGCGATCGTGCCAATCGGCCCCCGCGTGGGATAGGGTTGCTCGCCAAATTCGACCTACCTAAGTACCCACACGGAGGGTAGACCGGGCGATCGCACCTCGCCGCAGGTCGACTTCGGACACGGGCCACTTAAGCGACCCGTTCCGTACTATCAGGATAACCGAGCGGTGTTATTCGTCGGCCTCGACGGTTCGATTAATTATCGGGCGTCTTAGCCCACGACCAACCCTTTACGTGAAGCAAGATGGGGATTCAATGAAAGAAATGACGAAGCGAAGCGGGAAAACAGTTCAACAATAAGCACATTTATTTCGCGATGAACGGAAAGCACACATATACAATTCCACCAAAAGCAAAAGAAAAGAGAACCACCCTCCAGGATGAGGGGGGTAGGCGGGCCTGGGGCCGAGACCGTGTCGGGCCTACCCGTCTGATGATGAGACGCGAAGTGGCGGTGGTGCCTCAACTCCGCGGGCCTCGCGGACAGTGTCTGGTAGGGGGTGGGAAGGGGGCCCCCTTTTGTCGCACTATCTCAGCGCGGGGGGAAACAGGAGGGGGTTGCTGATGCTTGGGGAAAGGAGGAGTTCACAAAATCTCGGGTCCCGCGACGAGCGTCTCCACCACGACCTCGGTCGCACCGCCGGCCTCTCCCTCCGCAGTTCCCCGAATCCGACGCGAGCACCCCCTCAACCGCCTTCGCCTCTCCACAGCTTCGTCCGATCGCCCTCTCCGTCTCCTCTCTTGACTCGTCCCAACTCTTCACTGGCTCCGCGAACTCCCAACTGCGAATTGCCCTCTACTGACGAACGCAGTCGTTTTTATAAGCCCCGTGGCTTCGCTCTTTCATCTTTGACCCTCTGCCTCCGACCCTTCACCTCTCTTGCTGGCTCCCCATTGGCCCGAGGAAAAGTGGGCGTGAATGCTTTTTGATCCATGAATTTGCATATAGCGACCGCCCTCCAACGCCCTGAAGGCGGGGCCAAATCGCCCCTCGCTCACCGATTGGACGGAACAAAAGTGGGCGTGAGTCGTTTTTGATCCGTTTTTCTGCGGAAAGTCCGTGATGTTTTTGAACACGCTGCTCGGTGCGCGCCCCGCACGAGTCCAGCATCGGTGCCCACGAGTGGCGCGAGATGGTGGCGATGCGATGGTGGCGAGTTGTGACGGTAAAGGTCGTGGCGGTTGTGGTTGGTGGTTGTTATTGTGAAGCGGCGTTGTGGTTGGTGGTTGTTATTGTGAAGCGGCGTTGTGGTTGGTGGTTGTTGTTGTGATGGCTGTTGAGACGTGGTTGGTGGTGGTAATAATGGCGGCTGGTCCAAAATAAAGATAGTAAAAGAAAAACGGCTATCCTGAAGAGTCGCAGCCCTCATGAATGACATTTATTCCCTCTAGACAACGGGTTTGGGCCTAACTACACATATACTTACCGAGATATCTCACCTAAGGGACCTGAATGGTGGTTTGCGAATTTGGTCAACCACAACACTACCCCCTCCCCTTTTTACAGACTCGTCCCGAGTCGTCAAATTTTCGTGTGCCATCATGTGTAGTTTTCCCCTAGGACATTTTACCTACGGATCCCTGAGTGCGACATTCATGGTATTCGTGTCCCCAAAATAAATAACCTAAGGGCTGAGTAACTACCTAAACAAACTCACTCACACGGACGACTTAAATAAAATTGCCGGCGCTAAGACAAACATGCCGGGGGCGCACTCATATGTACAGTACATCTTAACCTTAACTTACAAATTTTACACTAAACCATGGCCCAGGATCAATGAACTCTGCAAAAAGAAAGCAGTTAGCAGGGAGCCAGGCTGCCCGCATGCAGTCTCTGGCTCAAATAATGCAGGTGACAGGGAACGTGGCCGGCTGCTCACACGCAGTTCAAGGCCTTCCCTTTTGAACTGAACGCAGTGAACCACAACGGTGCATGGGCTGCACAAACGTAGTCTCCGTGCCAGCTCAAGTGGCACACGCAATGAACACAACGAATGGATGGATGAATGGTTTGAACTGAACGCAGTGAACCACAACGGTGCATGGGCTGCACAAATGCAGTCTCCGTGCCAGCTCAAGTGGCACACGCAATGAACACAACGAATGGATGGATGAACACAAACACGGTGCATGGGCCGCCACTGCAGGCCCGTGTGGTAGCTGCCAACAGGGCAGTTCTTGCAGCTTGCAAACTGTTGCTTTTACGATCCTGGCGCACATGGCAATGAACAGGGGGGGCAAAGCAAAAATTGAACGGGGCTGGTGAACCTGGGCAGTGGGCATGGCATGGCAAAGGCAGCAGGCAAACACAGCCCGCAGAAGAAGGCCGCTGCAGGCAAACACAGCCCGCAGAACCAGGCCGTTGCAGGCAAACACAGCCGGCAGATGAACTGGCCGGCACAGGCCTTGAAGTACCACAGCTGCAGATGATCCGGCCGGCACAGGCCTTGCAGCACAACAACAGCTGCCGATGAAGTGGGCCGGCACAGGCCTTGAAGAAAACAGCCAGCTGGCAGATGAAGTGGGCCGGCACAGGCCTTGCAGCAACACAGCTAGCAGATGAAGCTGGCCAGCCTTCGCCGTTCAGTGGAGGTTGGTGGAGGGAGTGCGGTGGTGCTGGCCACTCAGAAGGCGGGCTCGGACCTACCTACCTGTCTCCCTCCCACCTATCGCCTTTGCCTGTCACGGTCTATACCCACTCCCTTAATTTGTCAAACCCCAATTTAGCCCCAACTTATTTTTTTATTTTTACTTCCCCACTATAAATCGTCCCCTAACCCCCTTTATCGTCCTTGTTCGGCTAACCTATTCTGTCACCTAGCCTACTCCCAACCCCTACGTTCCCTTCTCGGAGGGGAATAAGGGAGAGCTAACGTCCTGTGTCGAGGCCCAACTCAAGCCTCAGAATGGCCTCCCCAGAGTTCAGCGATCTAACCCAAAGTGGGTCCAGCGGCCCACAATGAGAGCGAGGGGATGGATGGTGCGGAGGGGTACACTTCCTAATCTACCCTATCCATTTAACCATTAAACTACCCCGGGGCTTTCAACAAGCGCCTCTCGCTTAAACTATTGGTTCTAACAACCCAGATTCCCGTCGCCTGTGTTGGTGTCCTCACAATTTCGGGCCTCGCCCCCCAATTTTCTCTCCGTGCCCTCACACGGTCTCATGGCTGGGACACGTGGCTCCCTTTGGCAGGCACGACCCTCTGCCGAATCTCCCGCTATGGCACCCCCGGGCACTACACTGCCTCCGAGCCTACCAGCTCCCTAACACCGGGGAGTGCCCCCCATGGCACCTCCCCTGAAACGCACACGTGGCAGGCTGGCTTCCCAGGCCCCTTTCCGAGGGTCACCCATGCCCACAACACTGCCCACGCGGCTAATGGCGCCCCGGGCCCCCGCACCAAGCAGGCGCACCCGTGCCCACTACGCTATCCCGGCCCCCCATGGGCCCTTGGCCTACCACGGCCGACTAGCCTGGTGCCCGGGGTACCCACTCAGCGATACTCACCTTTCGCAGCCACGCTCCCAAGCCCGTCAACAGGGCTCCTGCACCCCTCCAAACGGGTTTCGAGCCTACATTCACACCAACAGCAAAACGACCTCCATTTTTCAATTTAACTAACCCCCTAACTCACTCTACACTGACCCCGGGGTCCCTTGGGCGGGAGTCACTCCTCCCCCCAATCACTCATCGCACCATGCATTCCCCATTCGCTCCACTCACACAGACCCGCTGGCCTCACTCACTCACCAAGCACATGCTTCCACTTCACTCACCAACTCTTCAACACACTCACCGCTGAACTCTGCCATCCTTCTAACTACATCCCCTAACTAACTCGTGCTCCCACGTCGTCCCTTACACTATAGCACGTTCCATTTAACCTACGTAGCTAAACTACGTCCCCGCTACACATTCACAAGTCTGTCACTGTCTCCAAATAAATCATTTTATTTCCCAACCTAAAGCTCATCTAAATCCCTCCAACTAATCCATTCCACGAACTCCATGAGGACTTACCCCTGCCCCATGAAGTCGGTCTAACTAAGCTAACCCTTCCCCCTAACTAGTTTCCATCCTGTGCCCAAGTAAGGGGGTCTTCCACCCCTTGCCCAGGAATCCTGTGCACCCGAAAGTGAGGCTTGCTTTTTTTTTTTTTTTCATGCGCAGCACCAGCGCGGCAACTCGCGCACTTTGCACCTGCCCGTGACGTCATGCAGCTGCACGTGTTCCTCGTCCCTCCTTGGACGGTACTATCCGGCAGGGATACCCCTCCTGCCGGATTCCAACCCCACGTGCAGCCATGGCGTCACCGTGCGCATAAAAAAAAACACAAGCCCCACGTCTCGAGGGGTTCCCCACGCGAACACATGTGCTTTGCCCGTTGGAGCTTAACACACACGATCGCGTGGAGAACCCGTCCGGTCCAAATCCATAATCCTGCCTAAACTTTGTCCGTCCGCGGGATCGGCAAATCCACCGCTGGCGTTTCCGGACCGGACCGGGACTTCACTCTCGCAAGCGAGCACGTGGCGGCCTCGTGCGTTGCACAGCACGGACCGCGTGCTCACTGCTGGGTGAACCCGGCACGGTCCCCGAAACAACTACAGCCGCTACCCGGCTTTCTTTCCTCTGTCGTCGTCGTCGCCATTCGACCCACGCACACTTGCGTGTTACGACGCTCACAGTCCATTCCATCACATTCACCCCGGGAGACGCGGCTGCGTGCTCCCGCATGCCAACCGACATCTCCCTCACATACCGCTCTCTCACACACACAGTCTCCCTTGCACTCGGCCGTTCACTCACGCGTGCCTCACTACTCACACAAACCATACTACTCACACACGCGGGGGCACTCATCCGCGGTGCCTCATCCACACACCGTCCCTCACTCACCCGCGGTGCCTCATCCACACTGGCCGTTTCATCCACACACACGGCCTCACTCACACACGGCGTGCTGGGAAGGACGTACTCTGGCACCATCGCCACCACACCACTCACACACGGGGTCGCTTCCACACACGGGGACGCACTTGTGCTGTGTCACGTGATTGGGTTTTCGTATATCATGCCTCGCCCGCTAGGGGTGGCAGAACTGTGCTTCCGGCTGCGCAATAAAGCAGAGTAGATGGTGGCCCGCGTGCTTCTTGCGTCCCACCGCACCTAGTACACACTAGTTGGCTGACGAAGATGGGATCATACGGACTTATGCCCGTTTTCGACGGGGACGACTTCGAATCGTTTTCAGAGCAATTGGATTGCTATTTCCACGCGAACGATGTGGTCGACGAGGGCAAGCAGAAGTCAATCTTGCTCGCTTCGCTTTCGCCGGAGCATTATCGGCTGCTGGGGGACTTAGTGGCACCGGACAGGCCCCGGGATGACAGGCTGGCGTTTCGGGACATCGTGGAGAAAATGAAAGCACACATGGCGGTTGAGCAGACTCGCGGGGATGTTCGAGCCATCACCGGCCACGCGGGGTCGCGAGTACCCCGGGACGCGCGCACGGCCTTCGATGCGGGTCGGACGTCGCCGCGCGGCCACGCGTGCAGCAGGGTGACACCGCGGACATGCTTGGGATGTGGAGGTCGGCACCTGCGCCGTGCATGCCCGTATAAAGGCAACGTGTGTTTGAAATGTCGCAAGGTGGGTCATTTGGCGCGTGTGTGCCGTGGGGCTTCGGCCACCGTTGAAGTCGTGGACGGCGATGTGCGACGCGACTCGGGGCGGAACCAGCGGCCGGTGTTGAGCCTGGGTTCAGTTGGCCCGGTGACGGCGCGCCCGATGACGGTGGAAGTCGAAGTGAACAAAACGCCGATCACGTTTCAGGTTGATACGGGAGCAGCGGTGTCGCTCATTGACGAACAGACCGCGCGTAGACTCAACGGCTTGAAGCTTATCAGGTCGAACCTCGCGCTGTTCACGTACACCCGCGAGAGGATAACGCCAGTCGGGATGGCAGACGTGTCTGTGCGATACCAAGGCCAGGTCGCCACGCTTCGGGTGTACGTCGTACGGGGGAGGGGGCCGTCTCTCCTCGGCCGAGATTGGATGACCCGCATCAGGCTAGACTGGGCCGCAGTTAACCTTGTGCAACCCGTGCCGAGCCAGTGGGAGGATCAGTTGGAGGAGATTCTTCAAAGACATCAAGGGTTGTTTAGAGGCGACCTTGGGAAACTCAAGGGCATGGAGGCGAAACTCTCCTTGAAGGAGGGGGTGGTTCCTCGGTTTTGTAAACCGCGTCCGGTGCCGTATGCCCTGCGGGACAAGGTCAAGGGTGAACTGGATAGGCTGGAGGCCTGTGGAGTGATCGAACGGGTGTCGTGCTCGGACTGGGCCACCCCGGTTGTCACGGTGCTGAAACGGAATGGAGACGTCCGATTGTGCGGGGACTTCAAATCCACGGTTAACCCGGGGCTCAGCGTGGAGCAATATCCACTGCCGTCAATCGATGAGATATATGCGCGATTGGCGGGGAGTCAATACTTCACGAAGCTAGACCTGCGTGATGCATATTTTCACCTGCCGATGGATCCCGGGAGTAGCGAGCTTTTAACAATCAACACGTGTCAAGGGCTCTATCGATATACCCGACTCTGTTTTGGGATTGCTTCGGCCCCAGCCTTGTGGCAGAAAGCTATGGATCAGGTTTGCATTGACCTGCCCGCTCAGACCTACCTGGACGATGTGCTCATTGCGGGGAAAACGGCGGATGAGCATCTTGCGAACATTGCCCGAGTGCTAACAAAGCTAGAAGCGTGCGGCTTGCGCTTAAACAGGGACAAGTGCGCGTTCTTCAAGCAGCGCTTAGAATACCTCGGGCACGTCATCACGCCGGAGGGGCTGTTGAAAGGTCCTCGGAAGGTGGAGGCGATTCAGCACATGCCACCACCTCGCGACAAGACGCAGCTACGCGCGTTCATTGGCATGGCCCAGTATTACCAAAGGTTCGTGCGCGGGCTCAGCTCACAACTTGCGCCGTTGACGCGGTTGCTCAAGAAGGACGAGCGCTGGGTTTGGGGGCCTGCACACCAGGTGTCGTTCGACCGCGTCAAGCGGCTGCTCACAGAGGATACGGTCCTCGTGCACTACGAGCCTGCACGTCCGCTCCTATTGGCATGCGACAGCTCTGCATATGGCATCGGGGCAGTGCTCTCCCACAGGATGGACGATGGTTCCGAGCGGCCTGTTTGTTTTGCATCCCGGACCCTGTCCACAGCAGAGCGCGGATATGCCCAGATCGAACGGGAGGCTCTCAGCATCGTCTGGGGTGTGCGGAGGTTTCATCAATATCTGCTGGGACGGCATTTCATTTTACAGACGGATCACAAACCACTTCAATTCATCCTGAGACCCGAACGCGGAGTGCCAGTGGTAGCAGCCGCGCGAATACAGCGGTGGTGTCTGTTTCTGGGTGCTTACGATTATGATATTCAGTTCCGAAGCACCGAGAAGCATGCTAACTGCGACGGGCTCTCACGCTTGCCGTGTGCGGAGGGTCCACCTGCGTCTGAGCTGGGCGACCGGGTCGACGTGTTTGCGCTGAACCAGGTCCAGAGCGGGCCGGTCACGGCCAGACAGGTCGCGGTGGAGTCGGCTCGTGATCCGGTGCTTGCCCGTGTCGTCCAGGCGATTTCTACGGGGAATTGGAGCGATCTACCTTCGACACCGGCATTTCAACCTTTCACGTCACGCGCAGCGGAGCTGTCGTTGGTCCAACGGTGCATAATGTGGGGAATGAGGACCGTGATTCCATCGAGGTTCAGGCAGCGGTGTTTGGAAGAACTGCATGCCAGTCACCTGGGCATCGTGAAGACCAAGAGTCTTGCTCGTAGCCTGTTGTGGTGGCCGGGGTTGGACAAAGACATTGAGCAATTGGTTAAGCGTTGCACCACGTGCCAGACAGATGCTGATAACCCGCGTCGAGCTTCGGGGCTCTGGCCTGTGCCAGACCGAGCTTGGCAAAGGGTCCATGTAGATTTTGCGGGGCCGGTTAATGGCAAGATGTTTTTGATTGTGATTGATGCATTCTCTAAATGGCCGGAGGTGGTAGTAATGCAGCATACTTCAGCAAGCATTACAGTAGAGAAGCTGCGGACGATCTTTGCTAATAAAGGGTTGCCGGAGATCCTGGTCTCTGATAATGGTCCGCAGTTCATCGCGGGTGTATTTGATGAGTTTATGCGCCAGAATGGTATTCGACATCTAAGGTCCGCACCTTATCATCCTGAGACGAATGGCCAAGCTGAGTCGTTTGTCAAGATGTTGAAGCGGGCTTTGCGCAGGGGGGGTGTTGCACCTGTGCAGACGGTGGTCGATGTTTTTTTGCTCCATTACAGGAACGCAGTTCATCCTGTCACGGGTGACTCACCTGCTATTCGTCTCTATGGACGGGCTTTGCGGTCCAGGCTAGATTTGCTGCGACCTGGAGGGTCGGTGAGTGGGGCTATGTCGCGTCCGACGCGGCTGCGCAGCTTCGAGGTGGGGCAGCGGGTGATGGTACGCGATTATTTCCACGGTTCCAAATGGGTGCCGGCGGTGGTCTCTGGGGTGCTGGGGCCGGCGAATTGCATGGTGCGGACTGATGGTGGGGGTGTGTGGAAGCGGCACGTGGACCAGATGCATGATCGCTGTTCAGCGTCACCCCCCCACACCTCCCCGAGCCGAACGTTGCGGGGCCCCCACCGGTAGTCTCGCCGGCACCTGACGTTGTATCGCCGGGACTGGCTGGGCCAGCGCCGAGGGGGTCTTCGCCTGATGCCGTCCTACCCGGGGACGTCGAGCAGGCTGGGCAGTCGGGGGTAGCTGGTGTTGCGGAAAGTGCGAGTCCGGCGAGGATGTCACCTCGACCGAGCCGGGAGGCGTATGAGCCTGGGCTGTCTGGTGGCGCTGCCCGTCCGAGGCGGGTCAGGATGCGGCCGCGGTACTTGGAGGATTATGAGTGTTGATGGGTTTCTGATGGTCATGTTGTGATTATCCGTTCGTTATGTGACGGGTCATTTTACGAGGGGAGGAGTGTGCTGTGTCACGTGATTGGGTTTTCGTATATCATGCCTCGCCCGCTAGGGGTGGCAGAACTGTGCTTCCGGCTGCGCAATAAAGCAGAGTAGATGGTGGCCCGCGTGCTTCTTGCGTCCCACCGCACCTAGTACACACTAGCACTCACACCTTGCACCACACACACAGGGACAACCACACTGGGGATTCGTGTCCCCACAAGGGTCTCCGGGGCCTCTATGCCCCCCAAGCTCTCCGTGCACCTGTCCACAGCACCCGTCCCCTCAACCTCGCAAAGCACGACCGAACTCACCTGGTCGTGACTCGCCTCAAGGGGGCATACTCCCTCCCCTCGTTCCTGGAGGAGGCTATCCCGCTGCTCGCACCGGGTCCCTGCACGGTCCGCCAGCTCACCCCCATTGTCCTCCACTACCTCCGTGTGTGTGTGTGCGTCACTTACCTTGTCATTATCATGCAGTCTCTCCTCTATTTTTTTTGTCTCCCGTGTCTCTATACATTTATAAGTTTCTGTTGTCCCCTCCTGTCTATTAGTCTCCGCTTCTTTCTGGCGTCTTTCCCTTATCTTTATGTCGGTCAACCTTGCTTTCTCTTTAAGTCGCTCCCGTCCTTCCCTGTTTTTCACTCCTTGCTCTTTCACGATCTCCGCGTACCTCATCCTTGCTTTCCGTATTAATTGTTCTTTTCTCTCCCTCCCAATTACTTTCACCTCGTCTCTTGTCTCCCCAATTACTTTTTCCTTACCCGCCTCCACCACGGGCCCGACAGCCGTTGCACCCCCTTCCAGCTCGTTCGTTCCTCCACTTGGAGTCGCCATTTTAAGCTCCCTGCTAACGGCCTTCATGCCCGCCTGCAGGCATCGGCCCATGTTCTGCGTCTCACCCCGGAGCTTTTTAGTTTCTTCCTTCATGTGCTTGTTCATGCCTTTCATTTCGTTTATAATTTCATTTGTGTATGTATCCATCTTTTCGTTCATTTGCTTGATCATGTTCGCTGTATTCGCATCCATCCTTGCTGTCATTTCCGCTATCATGGCGCATAGCTGGGCCATGTCGGGTGCGCTTGAGTGAGCCGTTTCGGCAGGGGTTGGGGGGTTTTGGTGGAGAGGGGGAGGGGGGGTGTCATACACCGCGGCCGCTGCCGCACCTATTTCGGGCTCTGGGTTCAGTTGGGCGAGTTCGTTTTCCTGTACAATTAACATTTCCTGCACGGGGATTTCATCCTGAGCCATGGATTCTACACATTCTACATCCATTTCTAATACCCCCCGGCTCCCGCTCGCCTTGAGACGCCATCTTGCTTCTCTTAAAGGGTTAATTTAGCTCGCTCGTAATTTGGAGGGAATCGGGGGTCGCTCCTCTCACCCCTGGACCGATTCCCATGAATTTAGCCGGAGACAGGAGAGCCCGTTTTCCCGTTCTCCGTTACCAGTGCTGCGAGGAGGGCGATGAGTTTATATCGCACGACCTGACACCAGTGTTGCGGATTCGCGCCCGCCGGCGTGCGGACGGCCACGTAACTCGAATCGCGGCACGTCGCCCACCGGACGGACAATCCAGTCGTGACCCTCTCGGACTAACGCCGGGAACCAGTCACGGGTGGACCTTTCGGTCTCACCGCGATCGTGCCAATCGGCCCCCGCGTGCGATAGGGTTGCTCGCCAAATTCGACCTACTTAAGTGGCCCGTGTCCGAAGTCAACCTGCGGCGAGCTGCGATCGCCCGGTCTACCCTCCGTGTGGGTACTTAGGTAGGTCGAATTTGGCGAGCAACCCTATCCCACACGGGGGCCGATTGGCACGATCGCGGTGAGACCGAAAGGTCCACCCGTGACTGGTTCCCGGCGTTAGTCCGAGAGGGTCACGACTGGATTGTCCGTCCGGTGGGCGACGTGCATCGATTCGAGTTACGTGGCCGTCCGCACGCCGGCGGGCACGAATCCGCAACAATATGATTGGTGATGGTTGACTGCGCTCATTGTGTGATTTTTTTTTTACAAGTCGTGCTTTACATGTTGTCTAGTCCGAGTCGTCGCGCTATGAGTCGTGGGCAGAGAGCCATACCAATCTTAAGTTTCTTGCCAAACTTGGCAAAACACTTTTCGAATCTTTCGCAATGCTGCAGCAAGTCCACGAGGAAGAAACGATGTCACATACACGTGCATTTGAATGGCATAAGAGGTTCAAAGAGGGACGAGAGGAGGTTGAAGACGATCCACGGTCTGGAAGACCTTCAACGAGCAGAATGGTGGACAGCATCGAGCATGTGATGCAGATGGTGCGCGCAGATTGTCGACTCACAGTGCGGATGATTGTTGAGGAACTTTCCATCAACAAGGACACTGTCTGGAGCATCATCACTGAAAATCTCGAAATGCACAAGGTGTGTGCAAAGATGGTCCCCAAGCTGTTGTCCAAGGACCAGAAATAGCAAAGAGTCACTGTCTGTCAAGATATTTTCAAGTACCTCGAGGACGATCCAGACCTGCTCGGGAGAGTCATCACTGGCGATGAATCGTGGATATTCGAATACGATCCCGAGACCAAACGACAGAGTCGACAGTGAAAAAGTCCCGCATCACCAAGACCAAATAAAGCAAGGATGTCGAAGTCGAAGGTCAAGGTGATGCTCATCGCGTTTTATGACATCAAGGGCATCGTCCACTTCGAGTTTCTACCACAGGGTCAAACAGTGAATCAATACGTGTACAAGGAGATCCTCCGGCGCCTCATGAGATCAGTCTGGGACAAGAGGAGGGATCTGTGGGAGAACAACGCCTGGGTGCTCCACCATGACAACGCCGCTGCTCACAGTGTCCTGAGCATCCGACAGTTTCTGGCGGAGAGGAACGTGCCAACTCTGGAGCAACCTCCGTATTCGCCAGACTTGGCCCCTTGTGATTTTTTTCCTATTCCCCAAGCTCAAGGGGGTGATCAAGGGGACCCGATTTCCTGATGTGGAGGCCATCAAAAGGGCCGTGACGACGGAGCTCCAGAGGATTCCAGAAGAAGCCTTCTGGGGGTGCATCGAAGCGTGGAAGAAGAAGATGGACAAGTGTGTGAGACTGGAGGGAAACTATTTTGAAGGGGACAAGCTGTGATTTCAATATATTTTTTGGAATAAAATCTCTGTGAAGTCAGTCCTGTTACTTTTTTGACGGACCTCGTATCTGGTTTTCATCAATGATCTCTCCGACCCTGGAAAATCCTCATTATCTCTTTGTTGATGACTCCACCCTCTGCCGTACCATCTGTAATCCCTCACACTGGCAAGCAGCAGCTTCTTCGCTCACTGCAGATCTGGGTAAAATCACAAACTGGTCCAACACGTGGAACATGTCTTTCAATCCGGACAAATCTCACACTCTCACTATGTCTCTCCGAAAGAAAGGACCGTTTGGAAACCCCCCCCCATCCACTTTCTCAACAATCTGCTGGAAGAAGTCCTTTTTTTTCAAGATTCTGGGTCTTCTCACTATCTGCCATGATCTTTCCTGGGAAAGCCACATTTCCAACCTGGCCTCCAAAGCCAGTCACCGACTGGGAATCCTCAGTTGTGCAAAGTCCTTCCTCGGCCCTCTTGAGCTCCTGACCAAATACAAAGCTTTCATCCGCAGCCTAATGGAGTACTGCTCTTCCCTCTGGGCTGGTGCTCCTGCCACTCACCTTTCTCGGCTTCACGCTGTGGAAACCAGGGCATTTCGGATCATTGGCATCTCCCGCGATGAGGCTGAGTCTTTGGGCCTCTCACCGCAGGCAGGTTGGTGGTCTTTATGTCATCTACCGTCTCCTCTCTGGTCTTTCCTCCCCTGCTGTGTCTGCGATTTGTCCCCACCATATTTCTGCAGGGTGCTGAAGGTCCGCCAACAACCCCCTTCTGGTAAAACTACCAAAATCACGAATCACTGCTCACCTTCACTCTTTCATTCCTCTTTTACACCGCCTTTGGAATAAACTCCCTCCCTTCTTTCAATCCCATTCTTTCCTCCAGGCCTTCAAAATAGCTGTTCCCCACCACCTCTTATCATCCCCCATCCAAATCCTCAATATTTTCTACCCCCGTTAATCCACCCCAAACCCACCTCCTTCAAATTCCCTGCTTTCCTTCCTGAAAGTCCCTGTAATGTCCATCTTGTATACCCCGTGTTCTCCGCCCCATCCCTCTCTCTTCTACAGATCTAATGTTGCTGTTCCCCACTGTTTTGTCCTTCCCTCTCCCACCCCTCTTGTCTCACGCCCCCCTTGCTGTGCGTTGTGTGTACGCTCTCATATGAGCCTCGACAAGGTATGCAAATTTATTTTTTAGCAAAATGTTTCACATCAGGAGTGAGCTGCAACAGGCAGGAGACAAACTTTGATAACCACCTGTGGGTGTTTACTCTTGTAAAGAATGCAATCGGAGGGAAACTTCTTCTCACTCACCCCCTCACTTTGACAATTTGCCTTACAATCTTACATAGTCCGTGAAATCAAATGGGTCATAAAAATAACGCTGATGGTACAAATGGTTGACATTGGTGTTCAGAGGCGATGGTGCCGTACAGTGACGGACTGGGACTAAACATCGGCCCAATCATTTGTACGCACGTCAGCCCAAATTTGAGCTGTAGACAATTATTTATTTCATTATTTTTTTTTCCAAAACTTTTTTTCAAGGCTAATTCAATGTTCATGTCTCTGCCAAAATAAATTTTATTCTTAGTATCATTAGTTGTACGCAACGCTATACCAAAAAAATAGGACCACTGGACCTGTAGGTTGTCTGAGCCTTGACCTCATGTTGTAACCCAAATTTGGTAGCATTCTGACTGATGGGTCTGGACAAGAAGATTTTTGAAAGAATTCATACGATTTTTCCCAAACATTGATGAAGTCGGCCATTTTGACACACTTCCAGTCACGTGATCGCCATGACCTCCACAATTTAACACCCCCACCCTGTCCTAATGTTGTAACCAAAATCTAGTAGCGTTCTGACTGGTGGGTCTGGAGATGACGATTTTTGTAGGAATTTATGAGTCTGCCATTTTGACCAACTTTAAGTCACATGACCAGAATGAGCTTTGCAATCCTCATTACCAGTCAGGAGCGGAACCTTGCTTTGAAATTTCAGCAGGATCAGTCCAGCGGTTTGACCGGAGAAGTCAAAATAGGAGATGGACGGATGGACAGACAGACAGATGGACGACGGATGGACAGCACACAATGACAATACCTTATCAGGAATTAGAATTCCAGATAAGCTGATAAAATGTTGAATTATTGAACAGGGTTAATCTCGACTCATGGAAGAAAATTTTGAAATTTGTCGTGCGATAAATTTGGGACGTGACGTATTAGCGGGATTTGGTCGTACGATCTTTTTGGTCCATTTGGGCTGGTCCAAAAAGCATATGGGTTGGTGAGTTTGGATTTTTGGGGCTGCCAGATATGGGAGTTAATGCCAACTGAGAGCACAAATAAGCGATGAAGCATACAAATTGGAGGTAATCAAAAATATTTTAATATGAGGACCACATTGTGTAATACAGGTAAACCAACTACAAATCCGGAATCCTAAAATCCAGTTTTACCTGAAAACCACCAATTTTTCAAGCTGAAACTATAATTTTGGGGTAAAAACGAATCGTTCGGAACGTGGGGATACAGGAAGTCGAAGCGCTTCGACGGCAAATGTTCACTACTCCGATCGCTCGATTACTCCTAATTTCACCTTCATTAATTTTTTTTTTTAACAGTGTATACATAACTGTACGTATTTGTTTCATTGTCAAAAACAGTCCAAAATCCTTCGAGTCTTGGTCTTTTACCCTGAAAGCTGTGATATCCTGAAATCCAGCAACCATTCAGTCCCAAGGTTCCAGGATTTGTGGTTGGTTACCTGTATAGGCAAAATTTTTTTTTTATCCTGATCACATTTGCAATTTTTAAAATTTATTTACACAGTCAAGGCTTGTCGAAGAGCTAGCACACTGAACGGATCAGGACATATAAGACAAAAATGGGATGAAAAACACACATGCATGGAGAAGGAAATTCCAAGGAGGAAAAACTAGAAAATTTGGAGGGATTTGGGTAGGGTTAACGAGGGTAGAAAAACTTCATAGTTTTGCATGCAGGATGATCTGAGATGGTGGTGAACAGCTGTCTTGAAGACCTGGAGGGAAGAATGAGATTGAAGAAGATGTGGAAATTGGTTCCACGGCCAGGGAAAAAGGAGGAACAAATGAGTGGAGCAGAGCAGTGATCCTGAGTTTAGGTAGTTTCACCAGAAGGTGGTTGATGGTGGATCGTGTGAACCCTTCAGAAACCTGGGGGGTGGTGGACAAAGCACGGGAAGAGCAGAAGGTGCAAGATCAGAAAGGAGGCAGCAGAAGACAGGGAGACCACCGACCTGTCTGTGATGGCGAAGTGATAAGTCCATCGACTCAGCTTCAGGTTCCAATAATCTTGAAGGGATTGGTTTCCATGGTGCCAAACTGAGCAAGGTGTCAGGCAGGGGCAACAGCCCAGAGGGGAAAGCAGTCCTTCATGCTGTGGATGAAGACCTTGTAGGTGGACAGGAGTTCAGGTCTGCCAAGGAAGGACTTTGTGTGACAGAGGATGCCCAAACTGGCTTTGGAGGCCATCGTTGAAATGTGGTTTTCCCAAGAAAATCATAGCTGTTAGTGAGACCCAAGAATTTGAGTGACTGATCTTCCTCAAAAAGATTGTTAAGACCATATGTGGGATGGTTTGCCAGACAGTCCTTTCAGAGATATATATATATATATATATATATATATATATATATATATATGTATATATATATATATATATATATATATATATATATATATATATATATATATATATTGGGGAGACCAAGTATTTGATAAACTGCCGATTTTGCAGGTTTTCCCACTTACAAACCACGTAAAGGTCTGTAATTTTATCATAGGTATACTTCAACTGTGAAAGACGGAATATAAAACAAAATCCTGAAAATGACATTGTATGATTTTTAAATAATTAATTTGCATTTTATTGCATGAAATAAGTATTTGATACATCAGAAAAACAGAACTTAATATTTGGTACAGAAACCTTTGTTTGCAATTACAGAGATCAGACATTTCCTATAGTTCTTAACCAGGTTTGCACAGACTGCAGCAGGGATTTTGGCCCACTCCTCCATACAGATCTTCTCCAGATCCTTCAGGTTTCGGGGCTGTTGCTGGGCAACACAGACTTTCAGCTCCCTCCAAAGATTTTCAATTGGGTTCAGGTCTGGAGACTGGCTAGGCCACTCCAGGACCTTGAGATGCTTCTTACGGAGCCACTCCTTAGTTGCCCTGGCTGTGTGTTTTGGGTCGTTGTCATGCTGGAAGACCCAGCCATGCCCCATCTTCAATGCTCTTGTTGGGGGAAGGAGGTTGTTGGCTATGATCTCGCGATACATGGCCCCATCCATCCTCCCCTCAATACGGTGCAGTCGTCTTGTCCCCTTTGCAGAAAAGCATCCCCAAATAATGATGTTTCCACCTCCATGCTTCACGGTTGGGATGGTGTTCTTGGGGTTGTACTCATCCTTCTTCTTCCTCCAAACACGGCGAGTGGAGTTTAAACCAAAAAGCTCTATTTTGGTCTCATCAGACCACATGACCTTCTCCCATTCCTCCTCTGGATCATCCAAATGGTCATTGGCAAACTTCAGACAGGCCTGGACATGCGCTGGCTTGAGCAGAGGGACCTTGCGTGCGCTGCAGGATTTTAATCCATGACGGCGTAGTGTGTTACTTATGGTTTTCTTTGATACTGTGGTCCCAGCTCTCTTCAGGTCATTGACCAGGTCCTGCCGTGTAGTTCTGGGCTGATCCCTCACCTTTCTCATTCTGATTGAGGCTCCACGAGGTGAGATCTTGCATGGAGCCCCAGACTGAGGGAGATTGACTGTTATCTTGAACTACTTCCATTTTCTAATAATTGCGCCAACAGTTGTTGCCTTCTCACCAAGCTGCTTGCCTTTTGTCCTGTTGCCCACCCCAGCCTTGTGCAAGTACACAATTTTGTCCCTGATGTCCTTAGACAGCTCTCTGGTCTTGCCCATTGTGGAGAGGTTGGAGTCTGATTGATTGAGTGTGGACAGCTGTCTTTTATGCAGATAACGAGTTCAAACAGGTGCAGTTAATACAGGTAATGAGTGGAGAATGGGAGGGCTTCTTAAAGCCAAAATTAACAGGTCTGTGAGAGCTGGAATTCTTACTGGTTGGTTGGTGATCAAATACTTATTTCATGCAATAAAATGCAAATGAATTTTTTAAAAATCATACAATGTGATTTTCAGTATTTTTGTTTTAAATTCCATCTTTCACAGTGGAAGTGTACCTATGATAAAAATTACAGACCTCTACGTGCTTTGTAATTGGGAAAACCTGCAAAATCGGCAGTGTACCAAATACTTGTTCTCCCCACTGTATATTAGTCTTGAGTGAAAGACATATTCCAAGTGTTTGACCAGTTTGTGATTTTTTTCAAGGTCTGGACAGGGAACAAGCTGCTGCCTATCTATCTGAATGATGAGGGATGTCATGGCAGATGGTAGAGTCATCATCGAAGAGATAAAGAGGATTTTCCAAAGAGTCAGAGAGATTGTTGATGAAGGATAGCAATAAAATGGGACCCAGAACGATACCTCGGGGGCATTCCAGCCTTAACAGGGAGAGAAAAATGAAAGGATTCCATTGAGAGCCACACATTGGCTTCGAGAGTAGAGGAAGTCAGGAAGTCAACAGTGGAGTTGGCCTCGAATGCCATAGGTCGAGAGTTTGGAGAGTAAGGTCGGATGCCAGACTGGATCAAAAACATGAGATATGCCCAGAGAGATGGCCTTGATCTCATGTCTGATATTGAGGTTCCTCTATCCATTGTTGGGAGAGTAGGAGCAGCATGTCCAAGACAGAGTGACCTGGTCTGAGTTCTACATCTTGTGACAAGGTGATGGTCCTTTCTGTTTCAAGGTTTATACCATTAATCTTGTTTATTGATGAGGGATATGTTTTCATGATTAGCCTTGTTCTGCACAGGTATTTCTTAGCAATTACCTTGTGTGATTTGGTGGTCTTCTTCTTCTTGGTGTTTGTACGATACTTCATTTTCTACTGTTGTATTGTTCTTCGTCAGATTTTGGTGTTGCTTCTTTGTTGTTGTTTGCCTGCTTTGGACATGCATTTGGCACATTCGTCTAGTTCAAGTTCCATTTCAATGACTTGGAAGTATAGTTTTACTAGTTTCAACTGCTGAGTTCATTTTATTTAATTTACGTTTGAGGTGTGTGTGTGTGTGTGTGTGTGTGTGTGTGTGTGTGTGTGTTTTGCACAACTTATTTGGTGATGAGAGCTAATATTGCCTTTTTATTCATTTACAGGTTGTTCTTCCTCCACAAATGGAACGAATTCGGGACAAGCTGGCTGAGAATATCCATGAACTATGGGCCACAACCAAGGTTGAAATGGGTTGGACTTATGGATTGGTGAGTGGAGTAAAATTCAATTCCATATAATTACCTTTTCAGCAGAGTGGTATTAGTTTAGGCAGAAAGTCAAGGTTTGCCAGAATCTTCCCAGAAACTGTTTTTAATTCATTTAAATCTTTTCAGGCTCGAGATGACCATAATTTAATACATCCCTGCTTGTTGGATTTCCATAAACTTCCAGAGCAGGAACGAAACTACAACCTGCAGATGTCCACAGAGACTCTCAAGTGAGTGTTCCTTACATTTTATTGGGTTTTAAAAATTAATTACCTTTAATGGGTTTTCAGGTGCGTGGAGGAGCTTTAATAATGTACGACAAGGATATTGTAGATTTTGGGTAATTTTACACGCATTACAAGAACATTATAGGAAACAGTGGACAAATTGATACTGTGGAGTTCATATTTAGGATTTTTGATCTTACATTCCAGCATCATGAGCGACAGTAAGTACTGAGATGGGATTGCCAAAAAGCTCAATGTTTTAATCGTTTGTAAACTTCTAAATGTCATGAACACATCACGAAACTGCTGTTTGATAACGTTGTGTGTTAAGTCCGCACTCTCAGTCAAGGTCTCCTGTGCCTTGAGTAAACATGAAGATGGTTTTGAATTTTGAAATACGCACTAAGTTGATCCAGTCTCGGTCGTGTAACGGGTCGTGCATCCTCTGTGAGTTATTCCAAAGACTAAAAATGGTACGTGCTGCTCAATGCACTTTAAAAATGGTACGTGGCCAAGTCATTCCAAAGACTTTAAAAATGGTACGTGGCCAAATCATTCCAAAGACTTTAAAAATGTTAGGTGGCCGAGTCATTCCAAAGACTTTTAAAATGTTAGGTGGCCGAGTCATTCCAAAGACTTTTAAAATGTTAGGTGGCCGAGTCATTCCAAAGACTTTAAAAATGGTATGTGGCCAAGTCATACCAAAGACTTTAAAAATGGTACGTGGCCAAGTCATTCCAAAGACTTTAAAAATGATTCCAAAAACTTTAAAAATGGTATGTGGCCAAGTCATTCTAAAGACTTTTAAAATGTTAGGTGGCCGAGTCATTCCAAAGACTTTAAAAATGGTACGTGGCCAAGTCATTCCAAAGACTTTAAAAATGGTACGTGGCCAAGTCATTCCAAAGACTTTAAAAATGATTCCAAAAACTTTAAAAATGGTACGTGGCCAAGTCATTCCAAAGACTTTAAAAATGATTCCAAAGACTTCAAAAATGGAACGTGGCCAAGTCATTCCAAAGACTTTATTAATGGTACGTGGCCAAGTCATTCCAAAGACTTTAATAATGGTACGTGGCCAAGTCATTCCAAAGACTTTAAAAATGGTACGTGGCCAAGTCATTCCAAAGATTTTAAAAGTGATTCCAAAAACTTTAAAAATGGTACGTGGCCAAGTCATTCCAAAGACTTTAAAAATGGTACGTGGCCAAGTCATTCCAAAGACTTTAAAAGTGATTCCAAAAACTTTAAAAATGGTACATGGCCAAGTCATTCCAAAGACTTTAAAAATGATTCCAAAGACTTTAAAAATGGTGCGTGGCCAAGTCATTCCAAAGACTTTAATAATGGTACATGGCCAAGTCATTCCAAAGACTTTAAAAATGATTCCAAAGACTTTAAAAATGGTACGTGGCCAAGTCATTCTAAAGACTTTAAAAATGGTACGTGGTCGAGTCATTCCAAAGACTTTAAAAATAATACGTGGCCAAGTCATTCCAAAGACTTTAAAATGGTACGTGGCTGTCATTCCAAAGACTTTAAAAATGGTACGTGGCCAAGTCATTCCAAAGACTTTAAAAATGGTACATGGCCAAGTCATTCCAAAGACTTTAAAAATGGTACATGGCCGTCATTCCAAAGACTTTAAAAATGGTACGTGGCCAAGTCATTCCAAAGACTTTAAAAATGGTACGTGGCCAAGTCATTCCAAAGACTTTAATAATGGTACGTGGCCAAGTCATTCCAAAGACTTTAAGAATGGTACGTGGTCGAGTCATTCTAAAGATTTAAAAAATGGTACGTGGTCGAGTCATTCCAAAGACTTTAAAAATGGTATCTGGCCGAGTCATTCCAAAGACTTTAAGAATGGTACGTGGTCGAGTCATTCTAAAGATTTTAAAAATGGTACGTGGTCGAGTCATTCCAAAGACTTTAAAAATGGTATCTGGCCGAGTCATTCCAAAGACTTTAAAAATGATTCCAAGGACTTTAAAAATGGTACGTGGCCAAGTCATTCCAAAGACTTAAAAATGGTACGTGGACGAGTCATTCCAAAGACTTTAAAAATGGTATGTGGCCGTCATTCCAAAGACTTTAAAAATGGTACGTGGCCAAGTCATTCCAAAGACTTTAATAATGGTATGTGGCCAAGTCATTCCAAAGACTTTAAGAATGGTACGTGGTCGAGTCATTCTAAAGATTTAAAAAATGGTACATGGTCGAGTCATTCCAAAGACTTTAAAAATGGTATCTGGCCGAGTCATTCCAAAGACTTTAAAAATGATATGTGGCCAAGTCATTCCAAAGACTTTAAAAATGATCCCAAAGACTTTAAAAATGGTACGTGGCCAAGTCATTCCAAAGACTTTAAAACTGGTACGTGGTCGAGTCATTCCAAAGCTTTAAAAATGGTACGTGGACGAGTCATTCCAAAGACTTTAAAAATGGTCCGTGGCCAAGTCATTCCAAAGACTTTAAAAGTGATTCCAAAAACTTTAAAAATGGTACATGGCCAAGTCATTCCAAAGACTTTAAAAATGATTCCAAAGACTTTAAAAATGGTGCGTGGCCAAGTCATTCCAAAGACTTTAATAATGGTACATGGCCAAGTCATTCCAAAGACTTTAAAAATGATTCCAAAGACTTTAAAAATGGTACGTGGCCAAGTCATTCTAAAGACTTTAAAAATGGTACGTGGTCGAGTCATTCCAAAGACTTTAAAAATAGTACGTGGCCAAGTCATTCCAAAGACTTTAAAATGGTACGTGGCTGTCATTCCAAAGACTTCAAAAATGGTACGTGGCCAAGTCATTCCAAAGACTTTAAAAATGGTACATGGCCAAGTCATTCCAAAGACTTTAAAAATGGTACATGGCCGTCATTCCAAAGACTTTAAAAATGGTACGTGGCCAAGTCATTCCAAAGACTTTAAAAATGGTACGTGGCCAAGTCATTCCAAAGACTTTAATAATGGTACGTGGCCAAGTCATTCCAAAGACTTTAAGAATGGTACGTGGTCGAGTCATTCTAAAGATTTAAAAAATGGTACGTGGTCGAGTCATTCCAAAGACTTTAAAAATGGTATCTGGCCGAGTCATTCCAAAGACTTTAAGAATGGTACGTGGTCGAGTCATTCTAAAGATTTTAAAAATGGTACGTGGTCGAGTCATTCCAAAGACTTTAAAAATGGTATCTGGCCGAGTCATTCCAAAGAGTTTAAAAATTCTATGTGGCCAAGTCATTCCAAAGACTTTAAAAATGATTCCAAGGACTTTAAAAATGGTACGTGGCCAAGTCATTCCAAAGACTTAAAAATGGTACGTGGACGAGTCATTCCAAAGACTTTAAAAATGGTCTGTGGCCAAGTCATTCCAAAGACTTTAAAAATGGTATGTGGCCGTCATTCCAAAGACTTTAAAAATGGTACGTGGCCAAGTCATTCCAAAGACTTTAAGAATGGTACGTGGTCGAGTCATTCTAAAGATTTTTAAAATGGTACGTGGTCGAGTCATTCCAAAGACTTTAAAAATGGTATCTGGCCGAGTCATTCCAAAGACTTTAAAAATGATATGTGGCCAAGTCATTCCAAAGACTTTAAAAATGATCCCAAAGACTTTAAAAATGGTACGTGGCCAAGTCATTCCAAAGACTTTAAAACTGGTACGTGGTCGAGTCATTCCAAAGCTTTAAAAATGGTACGTGGACGAGTCATTCCAAAGACTTTAAAAATGGTCCGTGGCCAAGTCATTCCAAAGACTTTAAAAATGGTACGTGGCCAAGTCATTCCAAAGACTTAAAAATGGTACGTGGCCAAGTCATTCCAAAGACTTTAAAAATGGTACGTGGACGAGTCATTCCAAACACTTTAAAAATGGTCCGTGGCCATGGCATTCCAAAGACTTAAAAATGGTACGTGGCCAAGTCATTCCAAAGACTTTAAAAATGGTATCTGGCCGAGTCATTCCAAAGACAAAAATGGTACGTGGCCAAGTCATTCCAAAGACTTTAAAAACGGTATCTGGCCGAGTCATTCCAAAGACTTAAAAATGATACATGGATGAGTCATTCCAAAGACTTTAAAAATGGTATCTGGCCAAGTCATTCCAAAGACTTTAAAAATGGTATCTGGCCGAGTCATTCCAAAGACTTAAAAATGGTACGTGGACGAGTCATTCCAAAGACTTTAAAAATGGTACGTGGCCAAGTCATTCCAAAGACTTCAAAATGGTACGTGGCCGAGTCATTCCAAAGACTTTAAAAATGATATCTGGCCGAATCATTCCAAAGACTTTAAAAATGGTACGTGGCCAAGTCATTCCAAAGACTTTAAAAATGATTCCAAAGACTTTAAAAATGATTCCAAAGACTTTAAAAATGGTACATGGCCAAGTCATTCCCGAGACTTTAAAAATGGTACGTGGTCGAGTCATTCCAAAGCTTTAAAAATGGTATCTGGCCGAATCATTCCAAAGACTTAAAAATGGTACGTGGCCAAGTCATTCCAAAGACTTTAAAAATGGTACGTGGCCGAGTCATTCCAAAGACTTAAAAAATGGTACGCACTGCTCAGCATTTAAAAGGATAGAATACAGACAAAGAAGTATAGGCTAGCAACCATAGTGATCAACCATAGGCATGATCACCCTAATTGGTGTCCTCATGCATGGAAATCTTTTGTAAGGGAACTCTTATATAAGCACCCCCCCCCCCTTTTTCCCTTTTATTCTAGTTTCATCATATGAATTATTTTAGTTTGAAATCTCCAAAAGTTAACTCTTTTTTCATTTTATTTATCTCTTTATGACAGAACTCTATTAGCACTGGGCTGCCATGTTGGAATTGGTGATGACCATGCAGAGGAGAAACTGAAGAGACTGAAGCTACCACGCAAGTACGTGCCTGGAATATTTCATTGTCTGGTTTGATGTGAGCATGATCTGGTGTAATGGTGGATTTTCTGTGTGGCGAGAAGGAAACACGGAAACGTGTTATCAGGGAATAGGATAATCTCAGAGCCTTATGTTTGTACCGGGATGGATAATTCCGGTACATGACATTTGCTGTTCAGGATATTTACTTTCTTCCTCATTTCAGAACCTTATCATGCCCAACTCGGGCTTCTTCCTTGATGATGATAATCGACCAAAGCTTTGTGTTGATGAGTCATGTGATTCATTTTTTAAATTTGTATCCATTGGCAGTTACCTGATGACAAACAATTACAAACCGGCACCCTTTGATCTCAACCATGTGAAGCTGACTGCCACACAAGAGGCATTGGTGGATAAACTTGCAGAGAATGCACACAATGTTTGGGCAAGAGATCGCATTCGCCAGGGCTGGACTTACGGAATTCAACAGGTACAGGTGTACACTCAGTTACAGTTTCAGAATGGTTGTCCCACAATGATGCATTTGTCTCTTGCATAGTATATTTTCACGCAACTGTAACAATACTCACTCATTTTCAATATCAGTGAACATTTTGTGAAAGACAGAAGAATACACTTGTAGACTAGAAGTAGGGTTGGGTAAATATGATTGAAATTTTGTGCATAGCATTTTCTATGGCCGTTTTCCATGCTGAATCCGAATCCAGTCGAATTTTTTTTTTTTTACCTCCGCTGACCTTTGACCCCCGGAACCTTTATTCGTGCTATACATTGGTTTTGCTCTATCTCTCAATGGTGAAGAATCACTTTACAAATTCTAATAGCCGGATCCGGATTCGGTTCTTCACTAAAATCTAATCAATTCGTCCTCGTCACACACCCAACCTGTCCACAAAATTTCATACGGATCCGTCCACAACTTTTTGAGATATCCTGCACACAGATAGACAACCAAACAAACAGACAGAGAGGCGTGAAAACATAACCTCTTTCACCTTCTTGACACTTTATTACCCCGTGCATGCAAAGTGAAAAGCGGGGTTAAGCAATTGGTTAACTTAAATTACTTTAACTAGGTCAAAATGGCCAACTTAGGAAATTCCTTCAAAGATCATCATCTTTAGACCCACCAGTCAGAATGTTACCAAATTTGGGTGACAACATTCGGACACGATCCTGATGTTAAATTCTGGAGGCTATGCTGATTACGTAACTGGAAGTGCGTCAAAATGGCAGATTCCATAAATGTTTGGGAAAAATCGCATAAATTCCTTCAAAAACCTAATCCAGACCCGCCAGTCAGAATGCTACCTAATTTGGGTTACAACATTTGGATAGGGCTCAAATAAGCTGCAGGTCCAGTGGTCCTATTTTTCTACAACCTTTCAAAGTCTCATCTTTTATTTCAATTCAATTATATACTTGAACACTGTAACACAAATTGCCTTAGCCACTTTCAAAACGCTTCCATTTAGCAGTACTTGGACATGTTAAATAAGGTGTTGTTTAAGACACTGCATAAATGTTGCTAAACTTCCGGAATTTTTTTATATGACCTTAAAAATCATTATTTTATTTCATATTAATTACCTCCTCGAACACTGCGTGTGGTAAGGTGTTTTACGGACTCTCCGGTTATTAAGAGTTATTGAGGCATAGTATTGAGCTCGGCTGTTGTCACGCGTACAAAAAAACAGTGGTGTAGGCCTCACGTACCCGAGACAGATTAGAGTCTGTTTTTGATACTTTTAAACTTGTCCTCATGATATAAAGACTCAAACTCACATTTATACTTTATCCCTTGTGGTTTGGACTCAGAATCAGCTTTCTTGGACTTGCTTCGCTGCTCAAAAGTAATGTCAAGTTTTTTTCCTGTTTGTATCCAACACATCTCTCATTTTATTTGTGTTCTCATCTCCACCAGGACCTGAAGAACCGTCGGAATCCACGACTCATCCCTTATGCTCTGCTTGATGACCGTACAAAGAAATCCAACAAGGATAGCCTGCGTGAGGCAGTTCGTACCCTCATGGGCTGTGGCTACGTGATCGAACCTCCTGACCCAGATCCTGGTAAGCCCGCAATTTGTCACAATGTTTCCAGTTTTTCCTTTTTCCAAGTTTTCAGTTTTTCATTCCTGAGCTGCTTCTGTCTCCATCTTGTTCACCCCCTGTGTCCTCCCATGCCCCTCATTCTTCCCCACAACCCTTATTTGTCGAAGTCTCCCTCTATTTTTCCCTCATCCCTGATGTCGGTGCCCTCCCCCCTCTTTCTCCATTGTTCCTTTTGTTCCGTTATGCCCTGATCCATTTTATGTTCGAGGTCCTCCACAAGCCTTGACATTACATCCCCAAAAAAACAAACCTTGTACTACCAAATGCATCACTTAGATTATAGGCAGTGAGTGCAACTTGCGTGAATTTCCCATTCATTTCCATGGAGGCCACCATGTCTTGTAGTTGTGAGTCGGTGATTCGCTACAAGACTTCGGAATCGGTGGCGTAATGATTCGAGCAGTGATCTTCACTATTTTTTTTTTAGAGCAGGGCCACTTTTTTGCCGATAAGGCATCAGTATGAAGGTCATCACACCTGCTGCAGGACTCTGTACTGGCTGTTATTAGGTCCCACCCCCATGTACTCTTGTTTGTTGTGGTTAACTGGGCTACAAGCATCATTGCTTGCATGCTGCAACCATATCCTGATGTAGGAATGTTACTTTTATGCTTCACGTTGTAACACTCATTTGAAACCTTTGTGTCAATTTGATAGTATTTAGGGCAGATTATGATGGGGTGTTTGCATATTTGTGTATTATTGGCCGCACGTCAGGGGCCACACGTCAGGGGCTGCACTTTAGGCCACCAGTGGATCGCGGGCTGTGCACTGAAGAGCAGTGGATTACTGCATCCGCTCTGAATCTGAGTGGTCAGCGGTTTGGACCACGCTGGAGTCGTAGCAAAGACTTTAAATATGGTACATGCTTCTTCCTCAATAGGGCATGGACAAACTTCATCGGTTCGTATCGCTGAGGAGGAGGAAATTTCTCCCTAATTGCCCCCATTTCGTCTGGAGAGAAAAATTATTTTATAAAGATGGCGTTGCTGGGACCCAAAGTCCCCCCCAGGAAGATTCATCACTTCCCCACGCTCGCAGCTGTATTTATCTGAAGTCAAGTCTGGTGTATTCTCCTATAATTCTCCTGCCGCCACATAGATTAATGAGAAATTCACTAAATGCATTAAATGTTTCGAATTACACTTTTCACGGAAAGATAAAAAGTGAAATTAAACAATATTCAGATCTCGTGATTCTCAATTATTTCATTTAAGTTTCGATTCCCTTGAAATGTCAAAATGATCATATGTTGTTCTTCACTGCTTTCTCCAATGTTACCTGAACACAAACCAATGGAAACTATTGAAATGTTACAGATCATCATCAACTTGGTGCTGCCAAATAGCTCTTGTAACCAGTTAACCTCACTGTGGTTTACATCGTAACAGACTGAGCTAAAGCATGATAAAAATGGACTCGATGTATGTCTTGGTGACCATCTTCTTCTCCAGCTTCCCAGAATGACACGAGTGGCTCGATACACGAGTGTCGCATCTTCCGAGCAGAGAAGTCCTATGCGGTGATGGCTGGGAAGTGGTACTTTGAGTTTGAGGCGGTGACGGAGGGAGACATGCGTGTTGGATGGGCTAGACCAGGCTGTTTACCTGACAGAGATCTCGGTTCTGATGATCAAGCTTTTGTTTTTGATGGTTTCAAGGTGACTCCAATTCGTGTGTGGTTGTTGTGAAAGATTTTCCTTGGCGTTAGCAGGGGGGAGGTGGGGGGGGGGGGAGAAAAGGAGGGGAAAGAGGAGAGAGATTATGGAAGGGAGAGGGATGGAGAGAGAGAGAGAGAGCGAGAGCGAGAGAGAGCTTTATTTTCAGTGTGTTGTAAAAATCATGAAAAAGACACATTGTTCTTTGCAATCTGCATGAAAATCAACCTGAAAGCCTGGTGTTGACTTAACGGTTAGGGTGGCTGGTTTAAGATCTTGGGGTTTGATTTCAAGCCCCTGTTTTGCACCCATTGAACTCACACCAGGCAGGTTGACTCAGCCTGTCATCATTCTGAGATCGGCCAAATGAGTACACGCTTACTTGTAACAGGGGGCATTGCTTCAGCGGCATAGCTGAGCCTCCAGAAAATGATGCAGCCAAGCAGCCGCAGACTACATACGAATAAATAAATAAATAAACTGGAAGTGTTTTTTTTTGATCCACCATTTAAAATTAAATTTGACTGATGGATTAATGTAATGGAGAGCATCCACAATCACTCATGGATTGCAGTAATGGAGACCATCAATAATGACTGATGGATTATCGTGATAGACCATCCACCATGACTAATGGACTCCAGTGATGGAGACAATCCACTGTGACTCGTAGATTATAGTTATTTATTGTTACGCAGCCTGTGGCTGTTTGGCTGCATTATTTTCTGAGGGTGCAGCTGTGCCGCTGATGCAGTGCCCCTGTTACCAGCACGCTGGTACTCATTTTGCCAACCGCAGAAGGATGGAAGGATGACAGGCTGGATCAACCCAACCTGATGTTAATTTAATGGCCCGACAAGGGCTTGAACTCAAGCCACCTTTTCCGTTAAGCCGACACCAGGCCTATAGATTATAGTGATGGAAACAACACTGAAAACACCATGTTTGATAGATTATCGTGATGGGGACAGTACTGGATGCACCATGTTTGATATAGTGATGAAGACAATCCACCATGATGAAACCCAGTCATTCAGCTGAGCCCTGTGTGATCTCATCAGGCCCAGCGCTGGCACCAGGGAATGGAGCACTTTGGCCGTGCTTGGCAGTGTGGCGATATCGTGGGGTGCCTCGTGGACCTCAGTGATCGCTGTATGATGTTCACGCTCAACGGAGAGGTTCTGCTTAATGACTTGGGTTCAGAATTCACTTTTCGTGATTTCGAGATCGGAGAGGGTAAGTTGTTGCCGACACCTGCTTGTTTATTTGCTTACCTTGTGGTTTTCAAATACTGGAGAACTCATGAATTCATACAGTCCTGCACACAAACAAACAGACAAACATTCCACAAAATACAAGTGCTAAATTGCCATTCTTCCAACAATTTGGATATTTCTACTTCTTTACCTCCAAATAGTTCTCTGTTCTAACTAGAACGGCACTCGGTAGAGGGCATACCTCCGCCAGGTTGAACAGTTCACATTTTGTATCCCAATGATAGGTCAGATCTGAATCCGGATCTTCACCAAATTCTGATCAATTCGGCCACAACCTTTTGACATATCCTGCACACAAACGAACAGACAAACAGACGACAGAGGTGAAAACATAACCCCCGTCCACCTTAAGTGGTGGAGGTAATAAACGTTTAATTCCTTGCTGATGTGATGTGATGTTGTCTACCTGTGTTGTTTTTACCGGTGATTCCATATCAACAATCAGTTTTGAAATTATTAATGTATTTATTTTTTTACTGTTGATTTCGTAAAAGTCATATAAACATGGTTGCAACAAGTAGAAAAGATTCCACGCACGAGTTTCCGTGTGGTTACCCTAAGGTGGTGCTCAGGGAGGCGAATGTGGTTTGATCTCTTGTCTTTGGATTTCAAGCAGGTTTTATACCAATTTGCAGTATTGGTATGTCACAAGTCGGACGCCTCAACTTCGGCCGCAATGCCAAAGGGTTTAAGTTCTTCACCATCTGCGGTCTACAGGAAGGCTACGAGCCTTTTGCCGTCAACATGAACCGGGACGTACCGATGTGGTATACCAAGCGTCTTCCACAATTCATCCCTGTGCAAGACGATCATGAGCATTATGAGGTCTTTTGTTTCCTTTATTCGTTCACTTTTTTTTTTACATTCCCTTGGTTGTTGTCTTTATGTTGTCTTTCTGCACTGTTTTATTCCAATTTTTCAACCATCTTTATCTTCTTTGCTCTCATTTTACTAGGTCATCAGAATTGATGGGACGGTTGACAGCCCTCCGTGCCTCAAGGTTCTTCATCGAACCTTTGGCACGCAAAAGAGTAATACAGATCTGGCCTTTTTCCGCCTTAGCATGCCTGTGCAGTGCCACGAGGATTATAAGCCTCAACTTGCTGGCCAGCTCAACTCCATCATGCAGGAGGAGGAAGTAGATATTGACATTGACTCAGAGTTTGAGGTCCTGAAGAATATTGCTGGACACGTAACCTCTGTACCTACCACTACTGCGGGCCCTGCTGCCGAGAAGGAGACTCCGCGGCCAGTACCTGAGGTCAACAATGCAAAAGATGCAGTCCAGGAGAAAACATCTCGACTCAGGCCAAAGTAAGGTGCACGCATCATTGTGTTCAACTGCACTGTTAAATTGTTTATTGTGATGTTTATTACGGAGACAATAAGGAGGCCAAAGTATCCATCATGGGTGTGCTAAGCACTCATAATTTTGTGCCACCTCCATATTGCAACAAGATGAAGCAACCTGTCTGATAGGACATCAGTTGCCTCTATGCTGCCCGCACTTACACTGTCACATCAATACGAGTGGTCATCAATGGAATTTGGAACCGGTGACTTGAATCAAAATACTTTCCACATCCAATAGATCTATAATGTGCTGTTGATATGATGCAGGCATGATTGGCCACTGGCATCCTCCTGCATCGAAATTCCTTGTATAATAACAAGTATTGGGGCTACAAAATAAGCACGCATCAGCGCTCTGTCCACTTCTCAAATCCATCGTGTGAGTTGTATTGTATGTCCAGAGTAGGAGGGTTGGAGCAGCAGAGTGAACAACAGTTCCCCCTTGGTTGCCATACACACTCGTGAGTGTTCATCCGATTGCTCAGCTCGTACATATACAAACTCGTGCAAGAGTGCTGATCTAATTCCTCAGTTCTACAGTACCAATCGCTTGACCTCGTACCAATTGGCACGATGGAGACTTGGCCGCTACAACCCAGTTATCCCTGTGGTAACTTTTCTGACACCTCTTGCTTAAAACCCAAAAACCAAAAGGATTGTGAGGTCACGCTTTCACAGTCTGTATTCGTACTGAAAATCAAGATCGAGCGAGCTTTCGCCCTTCTGCTCTACGGAAGGTTTCCATCCTCCCTGAACTTGCTTTAGGACACCTGTGTTACCGTTTGGCAGGCGTACTGCCCCAGTCAAACTTCCCGCCCGGAACTGTCCCCGGAGCGGGTCGCCCGAGTCGCGTGCCAGTGGGAGCGCACAGCGCACACACGTAGCGCATGTAAGCGCACCGCACCGGCCGACCATTGGGCTTCACGCCAGAGATGCGGGACCCCCCAACCAGGGTGCCCACACTTCCCATCTCTCTGGGTTTGGAAGGGTGACCTGTCCCAAATCACACACCAACTTCAGTCATCAATTATTGAATTAATTTCCACAAACCACGGTTGGCTATCGCGTCTTCCTTCTTGAATTATTTCGACCCTAAAGGCCAGTATTTGAAAAATACCACATTATTTCATATTCGTATGCATAACTTATCTCTTGGAAACCATTTTTGGACTCATTAACTGTTTAGCCTTCTGTCAGCAATGGGCTTGGCTTACCTTTTCTTACAGGTTCATGCTACGACTTGGAAAAGGCTCCAACCAGCAGCAGGCTCCACCCACTCCACAACCCGCCCCAACTCGGCTTGTAGAGGAAGTCCTACCAGATGACCGGGATGACATGGACACGCTGATGCGTACTACCCTGGTATTTTTTCCTTTTTCCGTTACGTGTCTTAATAACCTAAGGTCAGTGTACACTGTACAGCACCCTATCCGAGGTGATAAGATACTCTGATACATGAAACGTTCATCCCGATTCCCTGACAGTATCGGGGCAGACGAGCATTTTGTTTGATGTGTACAACTGGAAGTATGAGGAAATACAAATTGCTTTTGAGTTAAATTTCCTCTGGGGACTTGGCATTGGCTTACCACCTTCGATCATCTTTAAAGTGTGTAGCATTTCCTTCTGAAAACAAGTATATCCATACTAATAAATGTGAGTGTGTGTGTGTGTCTCTCCTCAATAACTCCAAAATCATGGAACCTCGCAGCCCAAAACTTTTCTTGCGTACGGAGGTAACTCCAAGAGATTGCATGAATGAAAACTTGGTGTTTGGGTAAATTTAGACACCACCTTTGAAGACAATTTGTGGCCTTATTTAATTATCCATGGTCAACCAACCTCTGAGGTCGACTCGCTCTTCTTCGCCGGGGTCTTCATTCACCATTTATTTTTGGCATGCTCAACATTGCCTCGACTTGGAACAGGCCGCAACGGTTTCTTAACGATAAAGTGCTCAAAAATTTTTTTTTTACTTTCCACCCTCGTCATTGAATTCCTGATCTTCATACCTACGGATCGCTGTATACATCGCAATGCTTATAAATTCCCGGAGAACTCAGTGTTCGTGCCTTCATTTCATTTCTGCACATGCGATAAGCTCTAGAATTTCTTCATCTGAGCCAAATTTCAAAATGTACGCTGCGGAATTGACCTCAGCAGCAGTTACGACTGCTAATAGAGTGTTAATTTGTCCAATTCGGACATTGTTTGACATTTCCGGCGACTCTGGGTGGTATTTGTTATAACCGATCACTAATCGCCTGCCAAGCCAGTGCGGTCAACTACGCTGTTGGTCGACCAAGTACCAATTGGCACCATGGATGCTTGGCCGCCACAAGCCAGTTATCCCTGTGGTAGCTTTTCTGACACCTCTTCCTTAAAAGAGGCGTAGGTGCATTTCTCTAGTCGAGGCCAACCGACCAAGCCTATTTTTTTATTACAGGGTACACTTTAAATTCCAGTAACTTGATAGAAATATATGTCTTGACTGGTTTATGGAATTTGTTTCTGCAAACCTTTTGATTGAGTGAGTGTGCCTTTGGCTCTCCTCGTTGCATCACTTTATCAACTTGTTCCCTCGGTGCATTGAAGAATACATCCGCGTGCATTCCTCACGTCTGTAGTAATAAAATAAGAGTTTTTTGTTTTTCCTGAATGTGATTTCAGCAACATTCTAACACGATGCTTTTGCTTCCTTTTTCTCAGTACTACTACTCCATGAGGATCTTCCCAGGACAAGACCCAAACAATGTCTGGGTTGGCTGGGTCACGCCAGATTTCCATCAGTATGGAAAGACTGTGGACCTGGAGAAAGTCCGGACAGTTACAGTCACCCTCGGTGACAGCAAGGGAAAGGTGCATGAAAGGTGAGTCATTTGGTCCAACGAGCATCGTTATTGAAGGACTCGGCATGTCCTGGTGCAGAGGCCTAGTTATGATGAGCTGCACATTACTCGGTTTGCTCTGGCATTTGCAGTTCATTTCCTCCACCTTTCCTTACTCACCTATGCTAGCACTTGGAGAGGTCCGATTGTTATCCAGGTAGAGATGCTACCATTTTCATCGGTAACTGTTTTTGTTTTACATAGCTTATGCACTTCCTGACAACTGAAGATTTCGATGGAGAAATTTGGATTCTGCGTTCCTTTTTGTACTGATCTCCTCATCTTTTGTGGAGGGAGAGTGTGACACTAAGGAAAGATGTAAACGATTTTAAATTCTATTTTGTTTGCAGCATCAAGCGGAGTAATTGTTTCATGGTATGGTGCGGTGAAGTGGCACCCCAAGGCCAAGGGCGCAACCTGACGAGCATCGAAATGGGTTGTCTCGTTGACATTGGAAGTGGCCTGTTAACATTTTCTGCCAATGGCAAGGAAATGAACACCTACTTTCAGGTATGGGTTATCATAGTTACTTTCGAGTGTTTGAGGTTGCCCTTTTACCAGGCTCTGAACCTGGATTGATTGTGTGACATGTAGTGCTGTGCAGGTATCGGGCCGGGCTGTTCTGATTTACCTTCTGGGGCCGCTCAGATTCGCCTCATTGTTACTTGGCATGAGTCTCCTTGGACGCTCATTTTCCAGTCATATTTTTGGGGATAATCCTAGTTTTTGTCAAGATTAAAGTTTAATATTGCTGAATATTCTTTCATGAAAATGAACTCCTTTCCACCTGCCTCTGACAGGTGGAGCCAAACACAAAGCTCTTCCCAGCTGTGTTTGTGCAGCCAACCAATGCCAATGTTTTCCAGTTTGAACTCGGAAGAATCAAGGTATGTGAACACCTACCTTTTTGTGGTTATTTACGCAGCCAAAATGGTTTAATAAAAGGTTTAAATATACACCTGCTGCAGTCTTGCCAATTGGTAATTTTCCACTTTGGTTGATGTTTTGATTGAAACCTTGTTAGCTGTCATGACAACCTGTAACCATCTTTGACTTAACTGCTTGCTGACAAGTCTGAGTAAACTGCTACTACTACTACTACTACTACTACTACTACTACTACTACTACTACTACTACTACTACTACTACATAGGGTGGATGCATGGGGTGGTCAAGATGGATACAGAAGGAAACTCCAAGGAGGGAAAAATGGAAATTTGGAAGGAGAAGGGATTGGGGTGGGGTGGGGGAGAGGGGGTTTAACGAGGATAGAAAAGATCATGGTTTTGGATTGGGGATGATCTCAGATGGTGGTAAGCAGCCGTCTTGAAGACCTGGAAGGAAGAATGAGATTGAAGAGGATGTGGAAGTTGTTTGCACAGGAAGGAAAAAGAGGGACGAATGATGGAGGTGAGCCAGCGATCCTGGATTTAGGTAGTTTCACCAGAAGGAAGTTGATGGTGGACCTTGTGAGCCCTGCAGAAAATCTGGGGGATAAAGCATGGCAAAAGCAGAGGTTGCAAGACCGGAAAGCAAGCGGACTAAGACAGAGACTTCTGACCTGTTTGCGATGGCGAAGTGATCGGGCCGGATACTCATCTTAATCTTGGGAGAATCCAATAATATTAAAGGCCTTGGTTTCCACGGCATCAAGCTGAACAAGATGTGAGGCAGAGGAGCCAGCCTGGAGTACTCCATCATGATGTGATGAACGTCTTCTCTGTGGATTTCAGGTGTGTCAAGGAAGGACTTTGTATGACGGAGGATGCCCAGTTGACGGCTGGCTTTGGAGGTCAACTTTGAAATGTGGTTTGCTCAAGAAAGATCATTGCTGATTGTGAGACCCAGGGCATTGAATGACTGTACTTCCTGAAGATTGTTAAGAAAGTAGATAATGGGGGGTTTGCCAGATGGTCCTTTTGGAGAGAGATCGTGATTGTGTGAGATTTGTCAAGATTGAAAGACATATTCCAAGTGTTTGACCATCTTGTGATTTATTTTTTTCAAGGTCTGAAGAGAGGGAAGAGGCTGCAGCCTGCCTGTCTGAAGGATGAGAAATGTCATGGCAGAGGGTGGAGTCATCAGCAAATAAATAAAAAGGATTTTCCAGAGTCAGAGAAATCATTTTTGAAAATCATGAATAGGACCGGACCCAGAATACTGCATAGGATTTCTTTGAGAGCCACATGTTGGCTACGAGAGGAGAGGAAGTCAGTAAGCCATGTGTGGAATTGGCCTTGGATGCTATAGGCAGAGAGTTTGGAGAGTAAGGCAGGATTCCAGACTGTATCGAGAGCACAAGATATGTCCAGAGAGACGGTCTGATCTCTTGCCTGACATTGAGGGACTCCATCCATTGCTGGATGAGTTTAAGCAGCCTGTCCAAGGTGAAGTGACCTGGTCTGAAACTAAATTGATGATCTGAGATGAGGTTGTTGGAGAAAAGGAACAATCTCATATCAACTGTGATGATGGATTCCATGACCTTGCTGATGATTGGAAGTAAGCTGATAGGTCTGTAGTTAAGGCGATCAGTTTTTGCACCTTTTTACTTGAATGCAGTGATGTTGGCAGATTTCCAAGCAGATGGAGGATGATCTCAGGCAAACGATAGGGTAAAAAGTGCAGAGAGAGGATGTGCAAGAGCAGCAGAGCAGGTTTTAAGGACACGTGATGTGATGCCGTCCCGTCCTATAGCAGAGTCAGAGTCGAGGGTTGAAATAACCTTCTCCACCTTCTTTGGTGCAAATGACAGAGTCCAGGAGCAGTTGAGGATGACAGGGATGAATCGGTACCAAGAGTGAATGGTTGCGGACACAAGATTAGGAAGCAAACAAAGAATTGAGGCATTCAGCCTTCCCATGAGCGGAGTTGGCTGTTGTGCCATTTGAAGGGAGGGAAAGGATAGAAGGGGAGCATACACCAGAGATAGACTTAACAAGGTGCCACAAGGTTTTAGAGGATAGAGACAAGTTTGAAACTTCATTCTTGAGGTTAGACAGATGTTGTTTTCTGGCTCTCCTGAGAGTGGACACATTTGTTGCCAACTTTTTGGAATCCACTGAGATTACCGTCGGTCGGATTTGCCTTCCAGGAAAAAAACGGACAGCTGTTTCAGAGCCATGTTCTTTCGACATTCATCATCGTCGTTGAATCTCACAAGCTAGGTTACCCTTTGGCAGCAAAAATGTCATGGCACTTCTCTGTTCCTCAATGATGATCATCTCTCAGGGCACCGCCATGTTTCTCTGTGGATCACCGATTCCACCAATGGAGTTTCCAAAACGATGCAGTTCTTCGCACACTTCAGATACGACGGATGATTGTGAATTTTTTTGAATCTTATAATGTGCCACAGATTTCCATGCAGACAAATCTTACTTTATTATTGACTCACCTTGGACCAAAGGAGCTTGATGGTTCTAGCATGGTGGTGGTGTCATGTAAAAGTATGTTCTTTGAGGCGGTCTCCGAGGATTTTACAAAAATGATTAAAAAAAAACATTTCCAATAACAGCTTATGGTCTTTCCTTTTAATCTCACCATTTTAAACCATTGAAGTCATTGTCTTTATACAATAAGCTGAGTGGCTTGTGGATCTGAAAGTAGACCCGGTGTTCAGGTGTTTCCTTGCTCACTTTGTTTTTTGTTTTCCCTCATTAGAATGTGATGTCCCTCTCTGCTGGCATGTTCAAAAGTGAACGGCAGAACCCAACCCCACAGTGCCCACCTCGTCTCAGCTTGCAAATGATGACTCCCGTATTGTGGAGCCGAGTTCCAAATCGTTTCCTTCGCTCAGAGGTGTTCCGTGACGGGGAACGCCAGGGATGGGCCGTGCAGTGCACGGAACCCCTCATCATGATGGCGCTCCACTTCCCCGAAGAGAATCGGTGAGAGGTTGCTGTTAAAGGCATAGCAATGATGTGACTGTTATGGTGCGTAACAACCAATAGGTCTCCATCAGGTGATATTCACAAACCACCAGCTTACGTGCCTTAGTTGAAAGTATCTTTTCACACCCCGGCAGGTGCATCGACATCTTGGAGCTGTCTGAACAGAAAGACCTCTTGACCTTCCAGGTACGAAAGATGCAGCCATGTTCTGATATTTCTTCCTTACATTATTTTGAACATTTCACTTTCAGTGAAACGCGAATGAAGCGTCAAAAACCCAGATTTACTCCATCTGATGATTACTGTGCAGTATAGAATTTCTTTGATTTATGTCCTTGGATAGAGACATGCACCTTAAAACAGCAAATATATAGTGAATATAAAACAGTGAATTTTTCTTATTTGTGTCAGATGCCACCATCTCTGGTCCATGATTGGCTGTGCGAGTTTGCACGTCATCAACACCATTGGTTTATAAACCATTTGGTCTTTCTAATTAAACTTGCTCATTAATCATGTTTTATATTTTCAAGAAAGTTTTAAGAGGTTGATAATTCCTTATAATTAGACCTTAAATGGAATTTTAGGTCCATTGTATGATTGTTATGAAAATATACCGCATTTTCCAGTGTATAAACTGCGGCCGTGTATTAACCGCACTCCTGTTTTTCACCCTCAACAAACAAACCAACAAAAAACTTTTCTCGTGTGTTAACCACATCCATATTTTTCAACCTCAAAATAAATGAATATATTGATCATTTTATTTTCTGATCTAGATCTAAATACATTTGTACATTAACTTTGTATGGAACAAAGTGACAGAGGTATCAACCTGCTTACTAACATGTCCGCTTAATTTCGTATGACAGTCTTATTCTCTTTCAAGAAGTTGAAGAGAGAGAGGACAGGATACCAAGGAGTTTATATTTTTCTTTCTTATTTTTTAATATTATAAAAAGGAGTTTTTTGTTGTGGAATTCAGCTTAACAGCAGTTCCGACTGATACAAGAGTGTTCATTTGGAATATAATTGAAATTCAGTATTGATCGGTTTTAAGACCGATTTCTTTTTATACACCGGAAAATACGGTACTCCTTCTCGGCACCTGCATGGGTTTGAGGGTTGTGGAGTAGCGGCTGAAACCCAAATCCTATCGAGGTTCCTCCCGATGACACCATCTTTGCTTATTCAGGTTCCTTCTGTTGACTCCAACGCAGTATTTGGTTTTCCATTTGATTCTAAGAAACCTTGTCTGGGACTTGGCATATACCTGGTGCATTCAAAGAGTTCGTTCTAAGTTATTAAAAAGCTAGGCTCATAGCAAAGTGTCTTGAGGGTCTAATGGGGGTCTTGAGGGTCTGAGCTGTCTTCAGGGTCTTGAGGGGTTAAATGGTCTGAAGTGTCTTGATGGTATTGAGGAGTTAAACGGTCTAAAGGGGACTGAAGGGTCTGAAGTTGCAGCTCGAAAGGTCTAAGCATGAAGGGGTCGAAAATGTCTGGGGTCTGACGGTCCAAAGCCATAGGTCTGCAAAGGTCTAAAAAGGGTCTTAAAAGGTCTAAGGGGTTTAAAGGGTCTAAAGTGTCTAAAATGAATAGGATCTGAGGGTCTAAAGTCAAAAGTTTGTAAAGGTCCAACGGGTCTCAGCACTAATGGGTCTGAAGGTTTAAAGGGTCTAAAGTAAAAGGTCTGTAAACGTCTCATGGATCTAAAAGGTCTAAAGGTCTCAAAGGTACGTTCCAATAGTACATAATTAACACTCCACACACGTGATCAGTTGGGGAACAACATGGCGTCGATTGTTAAGTTAGCCAAACCCTGGTATCCTATGGCACTGCTCACCTCCACTCATTCGTTCCTCTTTTTCCCCCCACATGTGGAACCAACTTCCACCTTCTCTTCAATCTCATTCTTTCCTCCAATACTTCAAGACTGCTGTTCACCACCATCTCGGGTCATCCCCCATCCATACTCATGATCTTTTTCTTCCCTCATCAACCCTCCCTAAGCCTACCTCTTTCTTTGTTTCCAGGTTATCGCCCCCCTCCACACCCTTACCCTCTTTGTTTTTAAAGTATCTAATTGATTTTGTTGTCCCATTTCTGCATCTTCCCCACTTTTCTCTTCCACTTCTGTGATTGAGTTTGTGCCTGTACACAGCTTATGCACCCCCCCCCGCCCCAGTGTCCTCCTCCACTCCTCCTTGCTCTCGTTCTTCCTCAAGGTCTTCTGTCTTCCCTGCTGTTGGTGTGTCCTGGCCCCAAACTCCTCCCTTTATTTCCACTATTATTTTCATTATGTTATGTGCCGATTCATTCTGTATTCTATCCTCCACAAGCCTTGACTTTGTACGCAAAAACAGAAGAAGCTCTCAATTAAACTGCTCTTAACCACGGCCGAAAGGCTTTTCCATCAGCATCATAGAAGTTCTTTAAACACGGCCACAGAGCAACATGATCGCCCTGTGCAAAATTGGGTGGGATTCTTTTCCTATAATAGATCCCCTATTCATCCCTATTACGGAACGGCAAATTAATTCTCTATTTTGTGCAATAGGTACTGAATTGAATTATTGGGGTAATGGCCTATAAATCATTAAGTCTTTAGGCCGGTTATGTTGGGTAGAGCATGACTGAAGTTTATTTATTTATTTCCATTTGTTGTTGCCAATTGATGACTCTGTCCTTGTTCCGTGTCAGGTGTTCACTCTGCGGCTGTATTCGGCTCTGTGTGCACTTGGAAACAGCCGTGTAGCTCACGCCCTGTGCAGCCACGTTCCCGAGAATCAGTTTCTGTATACCATCGAGAGCGAGTTCTTGCCAGGCCCTCTGCGTAGTGTGTTTTATGAACTCCTCATTGACATCCATCTTCAAATGTACGCCACGGTGCGTGCCACAATGAGCAATGAGTTTATTGTGCCCATGACCGAGGAAACTCGGTACATTACGCTCTTTCCTGAGAATATCTCTGGGGAGGGCCTGCCGGGTGTCGGTGTGGTCACGTCTCTTCGGCCCCGCATGCAGACGTCGAAGATCTCCTTTGTCCACCTGCTCAAAGGAGTCTACCTGGATAGTCCGGACTTTCCTTTGGACATACTGCGGGTAAGGGCCTCGAACATTAGGGGGTACGATGAGATTCCACTGGATAGAGAACAGATACCTCTGAAAGACAAAAATTTTAAATCACATAAGCTTGAACCAACTTGAGTGCTTGTAAATATTTTAATAATTCAGTAATTTCACAAAAAGAGTTATCATTATATTTGTTTCGAGATTTAATTTTACATTATTTATGTTGAAATATAATGCGTTTTGTCGGATATTTTATTTGATCGGATTGCCGAGCTGTTTCACATGCTCACAGCAAGTTACATTCCCATGACCCATCACAGACCAAGGTGCTGAAAATGCTCACGGAGGCAGTCTGTGCGGGTGGCTGGCACATCCGTGACCATATCGGAGGCAACATTGAACACCACCTGGTACCCTTGCTCCGCATGGTGCACACCCTGTTAGAGATGAACGCGTTCGATGACGCGGATGTCCGAAACATTCTGCTCCTCATTGACCCCGATGTCTTTGGGGAGACCACAAGTCGCGTAGATAAAGTGGTTGAGCTGGAGGAAGAAGAAGAACAGGAGGAAGAAGGTGAAGAAGAAAGTGGCACTGGAAGAGAAGAGGAAAAAGATGTGGAACATTTTGATGAAGAGGAGAAGGGAAAGATTGAAGAAACTTTGGGAAAGGAGGGGAGTGAAGAGGGGAAGGACGTTTCTGAGGAAGTGAGAAAGAAGAAAAAGGAGGAAGGAGTTGTTGAGAAGAAAGAGGAAGCAGAGGAAGAGGCTTCTTCTGATGGCCTTCTGTATATGAAACTTGTGGAACCAGTGAAACTTCAGGTACGAGGAAGATGATCTATTTATTTAATGAGTACACCCACTCCCTATGGGAGCGGCAGGAAGGGTCGTGTTTATTATCCTCTCTGGGGTATATAGATTACAGTATATCTAGGCTCAGGCCTGCTAGTCTGTAGGATAAGCGTATAATGTCTCAAGAATGTTGGGGGTGTGCTCAGTTACCAAGTTTCTTGTAGAGCGCTCGCCAAGTGGCTTAAACACTTAAGAAAGCACTCCATTCAAAACCGTTGATAAGGAATGGCTGGCTTGGCAAGCATTAGCGAGCTGAACTGAACACACTCCAGGTCCATTTCCACAAAATGAAATATTTTGCTTGTTGATGTATTTACCTTCTCACACTCATCTCCACCTGAGTCGACGTGTTGTTGATAAATCACCTGTTGGTTTTAGAACCTGTTTAGTGAAACAAATGGGTCATCATTAATTGATACAATAATTATTTTAATATTAAGATATTAATATTGACCATTTTGAGATCAGAAGTATTTGTGCCCTCAAAATATAATCATTACAGTTTACATGTCCCATTTAGAAATGATTACACTTGGAATTATAATTGATATTTATATAGAAATGGGACTATCTATAAGACGGCGTCTAGATATAACGCCTTTTCACCAATTTTAAACATCTCCCCTGCTCACACACCCTCTACAATGCGCCCTTTATAGTTAGGTCAACCACCCAACCACTCAATCACTCAACCACCCCATGCATTATGTAATATCTGAACAGCTCCCAACAAATGCAGCATGATGTGATTAAAATATCATGAAACTAAAGTATAAACTAAAATATCTTCATTGTAATATCTTATTCAGATTAGCATTTTACATTTTGTTGAATTTCATTTGAATATAAAAAACACATCCATTCCCTCAAATAGAAAACCATGCAGTCAATGCTCTTTGTGCTTCTCACCATCACCTGTTTTTTTATTTTTGTTGTTGTTTGCCCTTTTGTCTTTCACCCTCCTCCCCCCCTTTCCCCCCACCGCCAGATGTGCCGCATTCTGAGCTTCCTGTGCGAGTGCCACCTGAGGCACCGCATTGAGGCCCTGGTTGCCTTTTCTGATGCATTTGTGGCTGAGGTTCAGGCAAATCAGAAGTTTCGCTACGATGAAGTCATGCAAGCACTCAACATGTCTGCCGCTCTTACAGCCCGTAAGACGAAGGAATTCCGCTCACCACCACAAGACCAGGTACGAACGTGAAATAGGGTTCCACCAGCAGGGTGTAAGAACAACAACAACCTTAACTAACTCACCTCGATGTTTATGTAATGTGAGAAATATTTACGAATTTTCTTTTACAAAAACAAATCCCTGCACACGTGTCACTATTTTCACGTGCGCCATGCGTCCTTTTTCACCGGCAGATGGCCAAGATGAACGCACACTCCCCTCGGAGCCTAACCTGAATTTGAATCTTGACCCAGCTATAAACTGCCATCCTGGTTTTTCACAAGCAGGGTGATTCATCAATGTGTGTGCCGTCCCTTGGATGGACGTTGAACGAAGTGTCTCATCTGCCGGCATTAGTTTGTGGACTTTAAGGATCCCAGTGTCTTTGGTCAAGAATAGGCGAGCCAGCGAAAGCACCATACACAAATTACCAATTCTTACTCTAACCTACAGGGGTCACTGCATCAGCGGCAAAGCAATGCTCCCCTCATCAACTTTCCCGACATGAAACGATGGTTTTAATGACATTTTTGCAATCAATTATTATTATTATTTCTTTCTAAATTTTAATGTTATTTAATTAAATTCCTGATTATTTGTGTTCTTTAAAATATCGTTGAGTTTTCTGACTTCCTTTAACACACAATCCCATTCAGCTTATCAAGCACTGTATTTGAAAACGGTGTGCTTTGTTTGTCAAGTTTATATTTTGATCTTTAAGTTTGTAGTTATTCATTTTTTGAAAGCATTGCAACTTTTTAATTGAAGAAAACCCCATTAGTCCATTGTGTTATATGTAATTTCGATGGAAGTTTGTGCGGATTTGCTAAACTATACATTATTGGGAAGCTTATGATGTCAAGAATCTGAAAACCAATTTTTAGATTTGTGGATATCAACTTATGGTGGCCATTTTGAAATCCAAAATGCCATCCTGTCAAAACTACTTTTCGCTATATCACTCACTCACAGTTGAGCTATTCACGTGATTTAAAAAAAAAAGTTTGATCAGGAGGTTTTTTTTTGGTCAAAGATTCAATTTATTGCATTAATATTAGTGTATAATGAATAATAGTACATTTACATGGGTATCTGAAAGCCATTTGGATATGTGAGTACATAAAGCAATACACAGGTGGTTCATGTTATAGTTATACACATACTATTATGTTATATGGTTCTACATATCCACATCATTATCATCATCAGGCAGAGCAGAATTCTCCAGATGTTTGAATAGTATGTTCTCACAGTCAGTTCTCATAATTCTCATAGTGAATCCAGCACAGACAAAGATATGTGAAGCCTGGTGTTGACTTAACGGTTAGGGTGGCTGGCTTAAGATCGTAGGGTCTTGAGTTCAAGCCCCCCTTCATTGAATTAACACCAGGCGGGTTGACTCAGCCTGCCATCCTTCTGAGGTCGGTGAAATGAGTACCAGCATGCTGGTAACAGGGGGGCATTGCATCAGCCGCACAGCCATGCCCCCAGAAAATGATCACATTGAAGTGTTTTGATGATGTGCACAAAACTTTATGAGTTTCTGTATCATAAAAACCAAAGGATATCATTATATCATTTGTGGTACTAAATATAATAAGATAGGTGAGTATTTTTAATCAGTTATGGATTCGGAGCACTTCACAATATAACCGGGGCACATCACATTATCGCTGTACCTTGAAATAAGAGGATTGTTTGATATATAAGTGAAACATCTCAAATGGAAGCAAGTGTTGGGAAAAATATTGAACATTAACATGATTTGTTCACTAATACATAGCAGTATCTCTCTAGTAGTATCTAATCTTTGGCAAAGTGACCATTCAAACTTTGAATTGAGAGAATACCTTAGATATGAGTGGGGATATTCCTGTATTCGTGTGCCCACGTTTTCCAATGCAGTGAGGTGTTTTGAATGACGCAGAGAGAGGTATTTTGGAGAGGTATGTTAAATTCCTCGTTTGAATAAGAATAATAGCCTGGCTGCCCCCGCAGAGAGTGGTGGGTGCTTCTAGCTTAAATTTGCGCAATTCCTGCATTTCTCATCCTCACCGGTTTATTCCAATAAGTCCGTACGTCGGCTTTTATAACACTCGCCTTGTTTGGACCTTTATTTTCCTCTGTAATATTGTATCTCCAAACGGTTTCTTCCTCGCACTGTCTGACGTATGTCTGACTAAAACGTGCTTCCAGGTGAACTTGCTTCTGAACTTTAAGAACATGGAGCAAGGGGAGATGAGTCCTTGTCCACCATCAGTCCAGGGAGATCTTATCAACTTCCACCACGGCCTGCTTGTGCATTGCGGTGAATCTTTTTACGTGTGATTGATATTAAATCAGTTACTTATTCCAAGGTGGTAAAACTTTAAACATTTTATTTTAAAACACTACATCTGTAACAAGTATATAAAGCTTATTCCATTCGTGTAAGCTGAGCTTGTCAACTTGAAGGAGGAATGACATTTTCTGTCATCATGTGCCATTTATGAAATGACATGATCCAAAGTGACAGTTTGTGATCCTCAACATTTTTTTTTTAAACTTTATCCTTTTTTTTTTAAGCTAAAAAGTGTCGGGAATTATTTTATTGTTACTTTATCCAACGGAGCAACTGAGAGCAGAAAAAAATAATATGCTTTCTTTCTTCAATATCAATTACCTTTGAAATAATAAATGTAACCTTGAACATAAAATGTAATGTGTCTTTCTGGAGACAACATTTAGCACAGGTTTTCTCAATTAAATGTGTTTTTACCACTAATTGAGGACTCAACCAGACTTTGTCATGTGACAATTAGAATGTCCGCTCTGAGTCTGAGAGGTCGGCAATTCGAATCCCCCGCTGAGTCAAGACTAAAGACTTTAAAAATGGTACGTGTTGTTTCCTTGCTTGATGCTCAACATTTAGAGGATAGAACATGGAGTAATCCCATTGGTTGGTATCTTATGGGAAGGCAATTTCTCCCTGAAAGTGTCCCGCTGAATGCAAAGAGAAAAGCACCGCCACTTAAGGTCACCACTGGCACCCAGTACCGTATATATAGAGTCTGGTCATCTATTACCTTGTGGGTGCTGGCGCTAGCAGCGCTGTTATTGGCTGAGCGCGTCTACACTGCAGAGAGCCACCATGCTGCCTCTCTATGTCTGTATATGTAGCCACCACAAACAATACATACTTAACAGGATTTTCATCCTCTTGCCACGAACTTTCGTGAGTTATAGTTTGCTGTGCAGTGGCTTGGGATGCTCTGTTCTTTATGGGCAGCAAATGTGAGCCGAGACAGATGGGAACCAAATGACAAATCTTATTTGTGTTCTGTGAGTCAGTTTCTTCTTTCTCTCATGCAGAGATGGGACACCTATTACGCCCGGGCCGAAGGGCCCCCGGCCTTCACGGGCTCCATGAAAAAAACCGAACACATTTTTGATTATGTATATAATCTATCTATGGTCTGAAGCACCTGCTTCATTTTCATCATGATATATGATGAGTGATGACGTAAGGACCCCATGGTATGCACGGGCCAGAGGGCCCCCAACCGCATCTTGTACCGGCTCTGCTTTCATACCATTACACATTTACGTCGTACATCTGTAAGTCCTATGTTCATAATGATGCAGAATTCATGTATTTGCTATCGAGCTATAATTCCATCGCACGGATCAATTGTTCAGGTCACGATTAAATGAATGCACGTTTGCTGAGACATTGGTGACAGTTCCTTGCGTTGCCAGAAAGAACCATCTTCTGACTTTCAAAACTCCATTCTTTGGGTGTAATGGTGAATAATGATTCCTCCATCAACTTGACTATTGGGCATAACTAATATTCGAGAGACGCAGCATTTCAAAGAGCATTGTCACTATGATAAGTAATTATTGTCAAAAAAGGTCATGCAAACTCGGCTGTGTGTGCTTCCTTGTTCTTGATATTTGCCGGCCTATCCTACGGATTCTTACAGGTCGAATGAGGTTGATACTGTGTCTTATTCTGTTGGAATTAAACGATTGATTAATTATATATCTATTAACATGCTGAATATTACGATGAATATCAATGGAGGAAGATTCCGGGTTTGTGATCTGTATATGATGCCAAATTCAATTAGATTTCGTCAGATTACGAACATTTTCTCAGTATAGTTTGAAATCTGAATGAAGAATAATATATTTTTTTAGATCCTCGTGGAGGATCTCTAAGTCTTACTCACGTTGTTGTTCTTCAGCTTCTTCTTGTGGACTTGTTTGTTTCACAGCCTACACTTTTCATCGAAACTTCCTGAAACTTGGCATGTATATGTAAAAATTCCCTGCACAGACAGTAACCATCTCCGATTTTGAAAATTCCTCCAAGAAAAAAAGTTATGACGTCAAAATATCTCCGCTAATGGAAATCGCCTAAAAAATTATCTCCGAAACTAGGCAAGCTTTTTGAATTCTGTTTGCGGGAATCGAACAGGGCATTAGCAGAGATGAATTACCGCACATATGATAAACCACTATGACGTCATATCAATTTTTATGACGTCATTCCTATTTTTTAACTTTTTGTTTCACAACCCAGAGTTTTCATCGGATCTTCGTGAAACTTGCCATGTGTATGCAGAAAGCTCCCGCGCAGGCAGCAACCATCTCCGATTTTGGAAATTCTTCCTAGAAAAAAAGTTGACGTCATAATATCGCCGCTAATGGAAATCGCCTATACCATTATCTCCGAAACTCGGCGAGCTGTTTGGATTTTGTTTGCAGGAATCAAGCCGGGCATTAGCACAGATAATTTATCGCAAACCTGATACGTGACAATGATGTCATATTCGTTTTTATGACGTCGTCATTAAGAGGACGAGGATCTTCGCTCATTTGAGCTTTTTAAAAAAAATCCTTTTCAGGATAATTTTGATGAGACGCAATATGAGACTGTAGCCAAGAACAGCAGTGCAGGTGATAACAGGAAACTTAAAGTGAATGTCGTTCTTACCATCTTCTCTCACAAGTCAACACCTAAACCATGCAAACCACCATGTACACGGGAACTGATTGTTGAGGAACAAGTTGTCAAGAAAATGGTGTCAAAGCATTCATACTTTGTTGAATCGATCGATTTTGCTGGAGGTTCATATCTTCCAGGAGAAGATGACCATGTGGATGTGGACGATCTCTTTGGTAATTCTGACCATGTGCATGATGCAACTGATAGTCAGGGGGACTATGTTGTGATATAAAGACCCATGGGATTTAAATGACTAGAACATGCCACCTACCTAGGTAGACTATTTAGGTCCCAAGGAGTAAGAAAATCCATGTTGGCAAAATTAGAAGTGTTGCAGATGCCGGCCATCTTGGATTTCAATTTCTTTCTTTTTTTACCTTAAGCTACTGTTAAACAAATTATTGAAGGACGTCATGTGAAAAGAGGAATAACAGCCCACTTGACTACTGTGCAAGTTTTGTTTACCTTGTATGTTGCGGCTTTCTTCAAAGACAAAGGGGAACTACACCACAAATGTGCTGAAAAGGCTGACAAGCTCAACAAGGCATGCAAAGATAATAATGTTGAGAAAATACAGAGAGCTCATGAAGATATGAAACATACAGTGGATTCACTTGGAATCCTGGATACGATGAGTGAATTTGATGAAGCTATAGCTAACAGACCACTTGGCACGGGCCATCTGCCAGTATATGACGATGGTTTTGGAAATGCTAACGTACATAAGAGCAGTGCGAAGTGGTGACTGGATGCTTCATCTTGATGCAACGGAAACGTTTGTAAAGTACTTCTTCGCCCATGACAAGTTGAACTATGCCCGCTTGCTTTCTGTGTACTTGGCAGACATGAAAGCTTCGGTCAAATCAGATCCAGAAATATGGGCCGAGTTTATGGATGGAAATTGGGTTGTCAACAAGAACATCAACCCATTCTGTACAATTGGTCCCGATCACGCTCTCGAGCAAGTAAACCGGATGATGAAAGTACTTGGTGGACTCATTGGTATTATACTCAGCCCCTTGGCTCACGCAAAGTTCTTCTTAGTGGCATCAGATCTTGCCCGGCTAGCAAAAGAAGCAGAGGCAATAGCTGTTGTACCAAGAAACCAAACAATGAAGCAGCATCATGAGAATACAGATGCCAAAACCAAACTACAGGTGAAGAACGTAGCTGCACTGAAGGATACTATCAACAAGTTCACAAACCCCTTTACAGATGAATGTGAGCAGTTGATCAATATGGTTACCAAAGCCGTCATGCCAGAGAGAGTCCTGCATGACATTTGCAGAAGAACACAGATTGGAGAGGAGTGTTTTGCTCAATTTGTTTCAGATAGAATCATTACAAACAATGTCAACATTTGGGCACCAATGAAGAAACAGAAGTTGCAGATGTGGTCGTCAAGTGCGATGAAAACTCAGACAAAAGTGAAGACAAAATTGTGGAACTCCAGGAAGATCGGGCACTGTTTGCCCGTTTACTCGTAGTATCCAAAGCAAGAGATATTGACCTCAAGCAAGCTATCGGTACCTATGAATTTTCTGTAGTACCGAGGTCGTTGTTTGCAGCCGATGGTTCGCTCCTTCACACCACATCGAAGAGTGACCTGATGTTGAAGCAGTGCCCCAGGAAAATAATAACCAAAGAGTTGATCAAGCTGGAGTCAACTATGTGTGTTGCTGTCATCGATGCAATGGCTGATTTACAAACATTGGACAAACCAGAATGCATCAAAACCTGTCATGACCTCGCAAACCACTTCATTGGACGCCACTGGCAGAAGTATGGTGACTACGACGAGGTACATTTGGTGTTTGACCGTTATGACACTGGAGAATCTCTGAAAGCTTCAACCCGTGAGAGACGTTTGGGTGGAAACAGGGCAGTGGTGTATCATATTGCTGATTCCACATCAATTGGCAAACTAAGCATGCAGCAGTTGCTTGCCCATGTGTCAACGAAAGATGCATTAACCGCCTATTTGGCTGAAAAGATACTGCAACATGATGTAACAATGGGCAAGTCCCTTGTGGTTGCCTGGTGGAATAAGGCAAGAGCTACACATAGAGCAGTAGTTGACCTCTCAAGTAGTCAAGAAGAAGCAGACACCAAACTCATTCTGCATTCCATTCAGGTCAGGTATGGGAGCATGTGCCAGAACAGCGCGTCGCTGTGTCCACTTTCCGCCGGTACTCCAGGGACCTCCGTCTGGCCATCCCCCAGGCAGATGCCAGGCCCATCCCCATCTCCTTGAGATGATGGTCAACCTGCTGTAACCACGAGGCACGTGGTCGACCCACTGGCCTCCTCCACTCATGAGACTCCCTCGCTGAGAGAATCTGGTGAGCAGGATCAGCGTCAGGAAAACGAGCCACATGTCCATACAGCCGCAACTGATGCTCACGGACTATGCAGGTAAAAAATCTCATCCGAGTCTCTCTCAGCAACCGCTCGTTGCACAAAATTGTTGTTGGACACAAAATTCGACCAGCGAGAGCCAAGGATTCTCCGAAGAGACCTGGTACCAAAGGAATTAAGTCTCTGTCTCAGATCCTTGGTCAGAGTCCAAGTCTCGCATCCATAGAGCAAGACTGGAAGTACCAAGGACCTGAAGACTCGGACTTTCGTCCTCCCGCACAGGTACCGGCAGCGCCACACCCCATGATCCAGTGAATCCATGACTCCCCAGGCCCGACCCAGACGTCCATTGAGCTCTAACTCACAGCCAGCAGAGACATGAATATCACTGCCAAGGTAAGTGAATCTCTCCACGACCTCAACATCCTCACCACAAACAGACACAGACAGGACAGCAGCAACCAAGATGTCACCAAAAGCCTAGCTCTTAGTTTTGACCCAAGAAACCCGTAATCCCAGCGGCTCTGACTCCTCATTCAGCACCTCGAGAGCCCCCAAAAGGACATCTAAAGTCTCCGCAAAGATGACTGCATCATCTGCAAAATCAAGGTCCGAGATCTTGACATTCCCAAATGATGCACCGCAACTTGATCTCTCCGACATCCTCCCTAAAATCCAGTCCATACAAGTGCTGAAAAGTATGGGGGCCAGTACACACCCCTGATGAACTCCAGTAACAACTGGAAATAAATCAGAGATGGTACCACCACACTTCACAGCACTCTCAGTGCCAGAGTAGAGTTCAGACATCAGATCGATCAGATTTGGTGGCACCCCACGAAGACCAAGAATCCTCCAGAGGACATCCCGATTCACTGAATCGAACGCTTTACAGAGATCAACATAGGCTGCAAGCAGCCCCTGCCGAAACTCTCGTCTGCGTTCGGTGAGGACACGAAGTGCAAGGATACGGTCAATCGTTGACCTCTTTGGTGTAAAGCCTGACTGCTCTGGACGCTGGTGCTCAAGCAGATGGTGGCGAACCCTATCAAGAATTATCCGAGCAAAGACCTTGCCCGGCACTGAGAGCAGCGTCACCCCTCGGTAGTTGTTGCAGTCTTGGCGACCAACCTTCCCTTTCCAGAGAGGGACAACAAGGCCCCTCTTCCAGTCAGTTGGGATGATGCCTGTGTTCCAGGCAGAGCACAAAACTGCATGCAACGACACGAGTGCAGCATTTCCACCAGCCTTGAGAAGTTCGGCATGGATGCCACAGATCCCTGGAGCTTTGCCCCGTTTCAACTGGTTCACCGCAGCCCGTGTTTCCACAAGCGAAGGTGGACCACAGTTGATTTGAGGGTCAGCAACAGGGATTGTAACACCCTTGACGTCCAACTCGACAGCTGGGGGATCAGCCTGGTACAACTGCTCAAAGTAACCGGCCCAGCGGGCCTTCACTTCAGACTCCTCTGTCAAGAGCCTACCACTCTCTGCTCTAACTGCAGTGCTCCGAGGGATGGGCTTGGATGAACGCAATGCGCGAATTCCCCTGTAAGTGGGAAGAGAATCACCTGTTAACAGGTGATGCTCTACCCCCTCACAGATTCCTCGCACATAGGCCTCCTTGTCCACCCTCAGTGCACGTACAGTTTTACGTCTCAGCTCCCCGAACAGCTCAGCTCTGCCATTCAGCCTGGCCCTGCGACTCTGGTCAATGGTATCCAGTGTCCCTTGAGAGACAAAATTCTTCTTTGCCCTGCGGTGAGTTCCAAGACATCCACCGGCAACATCAAGGACGGTGGTCTTGAAGGCACTCCACAACTCTTCAGGACCCCCCAAAGCACCCAGACCCCCCAAGTGTCCACTCAGCTTGTTCGCAAACTCCTCAGCTACTCTCTCATCCCTGAGCTTGGCAACATCCAGCCTAGGCTGGGATGGTACCATTCTCCAGGATTTAAGGTGCAGCTTTAGAGTTGCTACAACAAGCCTGTGGTCAGAATTGAGGAACTGAGCACTCCGGTAGACCCTGCAGTTCTGGATCATCCTCCAACGACCGTCAATGAGGACATGGTCAATCTCCTTTGCCACACCGCCAGCGTTGGAATACCAAGTCCAGCGATGAGCTTGTGGGCGCTGAAACCATGAACCAGCCACCCTAAGTTCATGACTTCTTGCAAAGTCAAGGAACTTAGTGCTATTCTGGTTTATAGTTCCTGACCCATGGGGACCAACACACACCTCATAACCATCCCTATCAGTTCCAGTCGATGCATTGAAATCCCCCAAGACGAGAAGTGTATCTCGTCTGGGGCACTGATCAACCACAGACTCGAGCGTGGCATAGAATGCATCCTTCACGGAGAGATCACTCGCCTCAGTCGGAGCATAAACAGAGACCAGGGAAATGACACCTAACGAGTGACTAATCCTTAATCTCATAATACGCTCGTTGACCGGTGTTACCTCAATTATCATTGGGGTCAGCTTATTGGACACAGCTACAGCAATTCCTTGGGTGTGCTAACCATCAGAGCGACCAGACCAATAGTAGGTGTAACCACCCACCATTATCTCACTGCAATCCGCTCTCCGAACCTCAGAGAGAGCTGCAATCCCGATGTCCAAACGCTTGAGCTCAGATGACAACAGACAGGTGATCATCCTCTCTTCGGGATAGGACATTCCAGGCACCCACCTGAAGGGACCGCCTCAGGTTAACCCAAGGAGACCACCGTCTGGTGGACGACACCTCAGCACCACTCCGACACACTCTCCCGCAATCTGACCCAAGGATGTTACCCCGTGGTTTCCCTCCTATCATCAAAGATTGGGGTTCCCGAAGGCTTTGCCCCAATCCCGTCATCCGGTGAGCTGTCCTGCGAAGGGATGCTGCACAGGAGGTACTCCCACGGAGTGGGTTTTCAGATTTTTTTTGCGTTTTTGTGTTTTGCGGAATGAAGGGTTTTACGGTGGCCGGAGTGCAAATCCTGCCACCAACCTCCGAATAAAAAAGTAACCCAATTGCAGGAGGGCGTCCTTAGACACAGTTGGGCTCTAGATATTCCATTGATGCTTCTGTAAATGGTGCTACCTCTCTAGACATCCACTCACCAGACACCGATGTGCTTGTACTTGCCATCAGACGATACCCCAGTTTATGTCCAAATACTTCCTTTGTAACAGGGGCTGGTCAAAAACATAGGGTGATACCCCCTTGAGCCCATCTACAGTGCCTTGGGTCCAAGGAAAGCTGTAGCTCTACCGGGATTTCATGCACTATCAGGAGCAGATGTCACAGGAAAATTTGCTGGAATAGGAAAGAATATATTCTGGAAAGTACTGCAGGAACTTGATCCAACTGATGAGATAGTAAATGCCCTTGTACAGCTCGGAACAACAGATGAACTACCTAACACTTTGTTTGCTGCAATTGAATCATTTGTATGCAAGTTGTATCTCCCTAACACAGAGCTGTTGAATGTAGCTGATGTAAGGTGGTGGCTATTCAAGAAAAAGCAAGCTCAATCAGAAGGTTTACCTCCAACCCAAGCTGCGCTGCGTAATGCCATCTTGCGAGCGCACTACCAGGCCATGATTTGGAATAATGACATCATTGCAAATCCAGACCTGCCAGAACCGCTGGAATGTGGTTGGAATTTGGTAGATGGCCGATATAAACCAGTCATGACAACCTTGCCGCCTGCTCCGCAAGCAGTAATTGATCTGGTGAAATGTTCCTGTGCAAAGACACGATGTTCAAGTAATCGCTGCAAATGCAGAAGGAATGGATTGAATTGCACAGATCTTTGTAGCTGTAGTGAGGACTCAGAATCATGTGACAACTCAGAAGACACAGTTCTCTCAGATGATGAAGAGGAGGATAGTGATAGTGAAGATGAGTTATTGTAACTTCCACAAGAATTGGAGCAGGCAATAAACTCTGGCAACCAACCACACAACTTGCATGTAGTATGGACAATGTATCACTGACTCAAAAGGATGAAATATTGATGTCATATTGGCGGTCATTTTGAATTTTCATATATTCATTCCTTGACTTGATAAGTGTATGTTCAACTACTAAACTTAGCCTAACCTCATAGAACATTCATGGCCTTATAGCAACAATAGGCCTTAATACGTCCATTTTGAAATGAAAGATGGCTGCCCTCTGCAACATTAAAACTGTAAATATGGCTTTTCATGTTCTTTGGTACCAATATAGCATTCATATAGGGGTGATCTTATGAAGCATGTTAAACGCGTCACTGTCACTGAAATGATAATATATACATATATTCAAGAATAAGCAATAAAGGTGGCCATTTTGAAACTCAATATGGCTGAAAATTTTAATCGAATTTCAGCTGTTCACAAGAAATGTGTATTTCACTAATTGTTTGTCTTGATAAATGTAGATTTTACAACAAAATAAAATTACCCCCGTGCGGGAGTGACGGTTATCTCTGCGAGAAAATATATAGCCTCCTGAAGGTAGGGCAGTTTTTGCAAATTTTGAAGTCATGTGACGCGAAAACGAAAGCGAATATCGAAAATCCATCCTGACCAAATTTAGATATTTTCCCATAGATTTATATGCCACAATCAAATTCAAGATTGCTTGAAAATGTAGGAGGAGATAGATTTTGAAAATCGTCATTTTCGCATTTTTTTCCAACTTTGAAGTCACGTGACATGAAAACAAAAACGAATATCGAAAATCCGGCCTGACCAAATTTAGATATTGTCCCATAGATTTATATGCCACGATCAAATTCAAGATCGCTTGAGAAATGTAGGAGGAGATAGAATTTGAAAATCATCATTTTCGCAACTTCAAAGGCCTCGTAACCTTGACCTTGACCTTCGGTGACCTTGAAAGTCATACCATCGTGTACGTCTCATTGACCTCTATCAGAATCACTAATGACCAGATCTCCCACTTCAACTTCATTGTGAATGGACGGACGGACAGATCGTCACCTCTCCTCTCAACACCAATATTATTAGGTCATGCTCGAAGAGATGACCTAAAAACAGCTTTTTACGACATTCATATCCACATTCAGGACAAATATACATAAAATGGTGGCCATTTTGAAATCCAAGATGGCTGCCCTCTGCAACACTTTCAAAATTGCCAACATGGTTTTTCATGTTCTTTGGTACCTATTTAACACATTCATATAGGTGGGATCTTCTAATCATCAAAATCCCATGGGATTTCAGTCTCCCTGACTCTGATTGTGCAGACGGTACGAACACAACAAACAAACTCAAGGCATTGAGGCTGAAGGTGAAACATCTAGTGCAGAGACTGTTGAAAGAACAAAAGGATAAATATAATCTGAATCACAAAAAATAACGTTCAGGAATCGAACATCAAGAAAACTTTCAATGCCGACTAGTTGAAGAAACTGGGCGATTTGACTACTCATGGCAGTAAGTAGTCCAATGCGACAACAAAGAAAGGCTTACATTTACAGTTTGCCTGTGGCACGAGTGGCTATGAATTTCTGCTTGCCCAAAATCAACCACTGCCATCATTGCGGTCTCTTATGAGGAGACTCGAGTTAATATTGATGGAGCCAGGAATGTTGGACGAGGTGTTCAACTTCCTCAAATTGAAGGTGACATCGAAGCAGCCTATAGCGAGGGGATGTTGCCTGAATATGGTGATGTGGTTTTTTAAAACCCACCTTGTTGTGATCGTTGTCTTCCTGAAGGATTCTAACTGGCCGATTGTGGAATCCTATTTGACTTCAGACAGATTTTAACGTTTGTCCGATTTGATTATAAAATCCTACAAAAACCCTATCAACACTGATAAAACTGATGTCCACACAAGTCCTTCCTTGTGAAACAATTTATTTCCTAATTATACACCATACACTTCTCACCCTTGTACAATGAACTTAAGAATCCCCATTTGATTGCAATATTATTTGGTTCTATTTCATTTATTCTTACTTTAGTTAACAGTTAGACCAACCCGATTCAATTCACTTCTACATTACATCAGAGAGTTTTATTCTAACTTGGTACTTGGTCAGTTCCAAGGAGTACAAGCCACTGAGAAACTATACTTCCTCACGTGCTCGCACTGAGAACAATGTGCCTTTCAAAACATTTTATACTTCCATGAGAGAGAGGTTGGGGGATATTCACCCAGACTGTAGACGTGTCCTTTAGACAAAAAGCCATTTTGTACATTTTCTAAGCAAAGGTTCATTTATCAGCTCGGTCACTCTGCTCCAGAACAACACATTTCTTATCATTTAGGGCAAAAGTCTTTTGGCCAGAAATGACAGCCAATTCAATTTGCAGCATAAAAGTTACATTTCTGAAACTCCATTTGTTACAATTTAAAATACATTAATATAAATTTTTCCCCCACAATGGGATAAAATGGCAATTCAAGGTGGTTTGCAGTATGACAAGACGCCAAGCTGTTTGAGGGGTGGTGACCCCCACCTTGTCATGGTGGAGTGGCGACGCATATTCTCGTATTTATGTTTGGAGGTGTTACGACATGGTGGAAAGAAAAAGTTGTTTATTATTTCAGTGGCAACAGCGTGAACAATGCTGAAACCTCTGGTTTTGTCGATTGTGGAGCGAGCCAAGAAGATCGGTCTTCATGTCAATACCATCACCAGACATGCGACGTGCTAACTGTGCATTACATTAGAGTTTTGGTCCAAACATAGCAGAAGCGTGAACAAGGTCACAAATCCCTTTGAGGAGGATCAAAATTTACATATCATCTTTTATATCCCGCACTAATAGTGAAAAAAACCCTGAAAGCTGCTCTTGTGAATGGCACCGTATTCCGTCTGAGTGAGGACATCGTAAAGAAATTCGAAATGCCCCCAGCAACTATGACTTTAGCTCCGACCTGGAAGTTAATTGACTTTCAATTTAATGCTGATCTGAAAGCAGCCCCAAAATTGACGGAAGATCGAGTTGGAAATGCTTCGCACTTCGACAAGATGAAGGTCTCAGTCACGTTGAATTTCTTCAATAAGTTGGTAATGCTCTTGACTGCATTATCTGGTGAAACATGAATGTTACGATGAAGATATTCTTACCACTGTGTGTGTGATTCCTTGACTCCGTCAACCAATGGCCTTATGTAATGGCCCTCAGTAAATTCAACAACAGAGCTTACAAGAATGCAGTGTCTCACCTGTAGACAGCAATCAATGTATTCATGAATATGACCATCGGCAAAGTGTGGAAACCATTTCAGATAGGAATAATTCTTTCCACCACACCAATACCCAATGTTCACGGAGAGATTCTGCCGAGAGGACATACTAATGTTTTGACTGCCAGCTTCACTCAAGACTGCTGAGGAAATCTGTTCAGTTCAATTTGTTTGAAGAACCCGATTACAAATGTGATAGAGTTTTGACAGGCATTCAAGATAATCACCGTCGCACAGTTTTTAAAATGTCCATCGACAAATAGGTATCAGAAGGATGACAGAATTTTCCTGGCAGAATTCCTGGATCAGTCGACGATGTGTAGTGCTTACAGAATTGTAGCCGGACGATGGTGGGATCGATGTCAGTGCATTCGACGACCTTGCTGCAATCGATGATCTCTCATCCACTTTGATTCTCAGCCAAGAGGAGCAAACTGGCCTGCACAATTTGGCTGGTCATTGTATAGCTAAAGTCAAGATACGTGGAACATCGTGTCCGGAGTGTTTGAGAGTAATCGAAGATCAGGGGGCCGACAGTATCAGGAGGCAGTCTTCAAGGGCTCACTTTGCTGAAGGACTGCAGAGAGGGCTGTCTTACCCACTGCTCAGATGTCGGAATGAAAACTTTCACCCGAGTCGAGCAATTCTTCGGGAAGTTCGAAGGCATGAAGTTTGAAGGGGAAGGACATATTACCCAAACTCATAAAGCAAGCGGACATTCTCACTCATGACATTCCTGTATCTTCTTGCCATCGTATCAAAGATAAACTTCTGCAAAAATGCTTTTCGGTGAAACACTGCATATCTAGGCAAAGAAGCAAGAGGAAATTTGTAACAAGGAGATGCAGGAATTAAAATCTGGAGATGAACTTGGCAGGAAGAGAGCTGCAATGCGAGTTATCTTGTTAAAGCTGAAATAATCTGTTTCACAAAATACTGATGCCAAGTGGTCAATCATCCAGATACTAACTAATCCTTACACTTCCTAACTTCGGTGATCGGACAAGAACCGGAGTTTTCAACGCGATATGGTCATAAACATATTGCTTTTGTTACATTGCGCCAGCGCTGCTGTTTTTAAAAAAAATGTTTTAAATTTAAAAAAAACTTGCATTTTAAAATGTTCGACTCGGCTCTCTCACCGTTTTGTTTTCATGTGGATACAAATTGTCAAAGCAGTGATCAAACTCTGTTGATGAGGAAAATGCTCCCGACCAATCAAAGTACCGAGGAAGATGAATCATATTTTGTCATATTCTTACAAACAGGCCTGGAGCTCGAGGAAAAGGAAGACGCGGAAGGTGAACAACCATCTTCCCTACGTGAGCGGCTTGTTCGGCTTGTAGAATGGGTGAAGAATCTACAGAAGAATGAGAAGCAGGGAAGTGAAGAAAAGCAAGAACAACAGAAGAAAAAACCACGTAAGGCTAACTTTTTCATTAATTCATGGAAACTTGTTGAGTGAACTGCATTAGTTTTTTAATTTTATTACACGATGGACAGAATAAGTCGGAGAAAAACACCCATTGGTTTGATGAGAGTTAAAGTAAATAGATAATTAATGCACTGAATCAAGTTTGAAGATGTGAGTGATTCAGTTTTCAGTCCATTTCTGTGTCTGATTCATGGTAATATCTTTGGCAACAATTCGTTCCTGGTTATTGATGAACAGATTCACGAGATTTCTTGACGTGTCGTGTTTCGTGCCACCATCATGTTTTGTCTGTCTGTAAATGCCACACTGTGTATCTCGTTTTGCTTCTGTTCTTACATTTTCCTATTGAATATTCCGGTTCATTCGGATACAAACAGGACTTTATGGTGCACGTCATCACGACTCTCGATGTACTACAAGGATAAGCTGGAAACCTTGACGTGGAGGAAGCCATTTGTCCCTTCGTGCCTGCAACACATCAACACCACATTAATTCAATGTATCACTGAATAAACTTAAAATCACTGGGATGGGACACTGGGGTTGAGGATGACAGAGACAGAGACAGAGACAGACCGACCGAGACCGAGTTGATGTACAGGTATATCACCTGGGCATATCTTTTTCTTTGTATGTATATGTGTATGTATATATATATATATTTTTTTTTATTATAGTATATCCTCTCATTCAGCCACGCTTTGCTTCCAATCACTAAACGAGTTTGCAATCCACTAAGGTCCTCGACCAACCACTTCACATACTCGTGTAAGCATTTCACACAATTCTTTTTCTGCATTTCAGGAACTTTGCATGAGCTCATCTCCAACACGATGATCCGATGGGCACAGGAGAGCCTCGTGGAAGATCCAGAGCTCGTCCGCTGCATGTTTAGCCTACTTCATCGGCAGTATGACGGTGTCGGTGAGCTGATGCGAGCTTTGCCCAAAACTTACACAATCTCTTCTGCTTCTGTGGAAGATACAATGGGCCTGCTTGGATCATTAGGCCAGATTCGATCTTTGCTACGTGTACGGATGGGAACTGAGGAGGAGCAGCTGATGATACGGGGTATTGGGTGAGTCTTTTGGGTCAGGTGATAGACAATGAACATTCAAAGGTGAACACAATTAGAATGGTGAAGTGGTTTTCTAGTTGTGAAGACAATTTATGGATGCAGTATGGTTTGAAATTGAAGATTTTTGTGCTTAAAGTATGGATATATTATATTAAAGTATGCTTGAAGTATGACCCAGCTATAAGCTACCACCCTGCTGATTCACAGGTAGTGTGAGACATCAATTTGGATGGATGTTAAATAGTTGTCCTATCTGCTAGCATCTGTTGGTGGATGGTAACGATCCCATGGTGTGCTTTGTGAAAAGTAGACAAATTATCACCAGCACCCTGGAACATATTACAAATCCTGCATCCCTCAGTCGAGTATCCTATGTCGGAATGGTGACCCATCCAGCATTGTACCCTCGAGCCAAGACACTGCTTGTGGAGAACCGATTCCCTGTATAGAGAGCATGGTACATGAATGATTTAATTTTGTCACTGAGGGACACACCAAAAACTAGAAGGGCACTCAGCAGAGCGCATACCACCACCATGTAATTCCTGATCCATGAGAACATGTCGGGCCCAATACATTTTTGAAATATCATGCTATACAGTACTATATCATTTTTGGCCTCATCTCTCAATGGTGAAGATTTACTTTAAAAATTAAACAACTCTCGTATCCAGATCCGGTTTCGGATCTTCACCAAAATCGAATCGATTCTTCCTTGTCACACACCCAACCTGGCCACAAAATTTCATCCGGATCCGTCCGCAAGTTTTTGAGATATCCTGTACACAGACAAACAGACAGAAAGGGGGTGAAAACATAACCTCCTTCACCTTCGGTGGCGGAGGTAATGAAAGATAATGTGAAATTACAACTCAGTATGAAACATGTTGTTTAAAATGGGCCAATCCACGGTGACAGATCTCAGTGCAAACATTTTCCTTTACTCTAATTTACATCTTTCAAAGACTTCATGAACAAAATGTAGAGTTCTTCACTTTTTAATTGAATCCATCTTCTCAAGGGACCTCCTTATCTTTCTGCCTCCAGAAACATAATGAACAATCGCCTGTTCTACCAACACCCAAACCTGATGCGTGCTCTGGGAATGCACGAGACTGTCATGGAGGTGATGGTCAATGTACTTGGAGGAGGTGAAAACCAGGTGAGCCTCCGGAGTTTGGACTAACTCGTAGATCCGACGCACTCCAAAAACCACAGATGAAACGCATCAATAAGGTCATGGGCTTGCATGATTAAAAGCAATCACCATACAGTATGGAAAAATAAAAGCAGAGTTATTGAAAGCCACGGCTGAAATCATTCCCTTGGGATTATTGCTAATTGGCGGACGAGTATCCTGAGAGTGTGACTCGGATCTTGATTCCATTCTCAAAGCTGAAAACGGCATTTGAAGAGTTTCCTCGGCAGGTAAGTTAAACAAAAGTTAAGTCGTTCATGACTTCCATATCAGTAATCGATAGCACGTCAACACATTCGCAATCCCTTCAATTGGAATCTTGTGAAGATACTCTTCAGTGTCATAATTCTTACCGTTTTCACGTGAATTCGGCGACACTTTCTCCTTGTCTGGTAAGAGGGTCAGTGAGAACTTTCTTGGATATTATGGAGGAGCAAGCTACCTTCAATTTGTTCATATATGCCATTGTTAGATCAAGCAAAGCACGTTTTACCCAATTTGGCAAGGATTAGTTGTGAATAATGGGATATAAGTTAAAGTTACTGGATATTTAAGTCAGTGGTTAACCCTAACCTCTCCTGCTGCCCTCCTTCATGATTCTGACTGAGTGGATTTGGTTTGCATTGGGTTTGGGGAGTAGGCGCAGTTGGTAGTGTGGAAGGTGAGCGTGCTCTTACATGGGGTGATTGAGTTGGGGTTGGAGGTGAATTGACATTGCACAGGCATGATGGGCCACTGGCCTCCACCTGTGTCGAGATTTCCTTGTATGAGACATGAAGGAATATTGATATACCTTCAAACGTGAAACCAAAGCCTGCCGGTATAAGATATGGCATTCTATAATCTGGCATCCTGCTTTGCTTGCCAAGCATGAAAGGCTGCCTTCATTCCTGGATTTCTGACTTACTCCAATCACGCAGTTAACATATGACCATCAATGAAGCCCTCTCCTCTCCCAGTGAAGGCTGGAGTTCCCCAAGGTCATGCTTTTGGCCCAATATTATTCCTCATCTGTATTAATGATGTCTCCAATGCTCTGGAAAGTTTTATTCAATTTTGCAGATGACTCTGCATTGTGTTGCGCAGTTGCCCATCCCGCTTCTAGACAGACAGCAGCTGCGTTTCTCTCTCTCTGCTGATTTGGAAATTATTAAGTTATGGTCTGATAAATGGAACATGTCCTTCAATCTGGAAGATTCCACAATCTCACTCTATTGCTCCAGATGGATTGTCAAAGGAACCCACTTATCTATTTCCTTTATTGTCCACTGGAAGAGGTTCAGTCTCCAGAACTTCTATGCCTCACCATCAGATTTTTTCCTGGGCCGACTACACAGCAAAGTTGGCCTCCAAAGCCAACCATAGACTGGGCATCTTCCTTCGATCCATGGCTTTCCTTGGAAAATCAGGCTACATGGTCAATAAGTCTTTTTCCCTATCTCAATGGAGTACTGCTCTCCACGATTGGCCGGCGCCCCAGCATCACGTCTTTCTCCTGAATTCTGCGTAATCTATAGTTCTCAAAATTATTGGAATCTCCAGTGATGAAGGCGAAGCACAAAGTCTGTTGCTCTCACATCACATCACAGGCAGGTCAATAGTCTCTGTTTTTTATCGTCTCTTCTCCAATATTGCTCCATTCTGCTTTCTCAATCATCTCACCCTCCCCGGCAATGCCAAGATACACCAGTTCTTCCAATACCCCCCCTCCTGGTTAAACTTCCAGAACCAGGCTGACTGCATGCCTTAACTCATTTATTCTTCACTTCTCCTGTCTAGGAAACCACCTACTCGAGGCTGTTTTGTCTCACTGTTTTTTTTTTTTCCTTCTTTTTTTCTTGCAGGTAGGCATCAGCATTTTCCCTCCAGGAGTTCAAGCAGGCATTGCACCACCACCTGCTCCTCATAGCTTAGTCTACTTGGCCTGGAACCAATTTTGTCACTCTACCCTGAGCCCTCTCCATTGTCATTGATGTAAATTATGAATAACAATGGTGCGAGAACTGATCCCTGAGATACCTGAATACTTACTTCCTCCTAGCTGGACACGCTCCCATTCACAGCCACTCTTTGCTTCCTATCACTAAACGTACGTACGTTGTGGAAGTGACGTCACGGCACTCGTTTCAGGTCGGGGAATGACATTAATTGTCATCATTGTGCCCGACCGCATTCATTGATGACTCCAGATTGTACGTGTAAAGCGCGAGATAATGTTCCACGTGACAGGTGGCACCTATCACTCCGGGTACCGCGCAGAAAAGGTTGTACAGGACTTGGTTCTAGCGAAGTGTGGGTATATATATATATATAGATCCACCAACAAGGTGTACACTGTTCATCACAAGGAAGTGTTAATTCACAAGGAAGTGTTCATCTTCCCTCCCTGTTCTTTCAGTCCCTTGTTCTTGTGTTTGAGCTTGTATCCAGCTTGTTCACACCATGTCCCCACCCTCTCGCCACTCTCCCCGTACTCTCATTCTTCTTCCAAGTCCCTCTGTTAGTATGGTTTACCTGTTTTACATTGTGTCTATACTGTTCTGTTCTGTTCTGTGTTAATTACAGCTCTTCCACGAGCCTCGACTTTGTATAAATAAAGGTTCATTCAGCTGAAATCCCTCGCTCTACCATGAGGTTTCACTATTGGTGTGAGAAAGTCATGATGCATGAAAAATCACAATGTGAGCCGTGAATAACACAAATCGTTGCTTTCATTTTGGGTGTCATACCTTGATGGGAAGTACAAACATCTTTACATCCCAAGGTTGTGAATACTCGGTGCTTAAGGTGCTGCTGTTAAAAGTACTTTAACATTTTTCAACTTTTAATAAACTTTTATTTATTTTTTTACATGGCTTTTGAAAACATTTTTCTCTTCCACAATTTAAAATTACCGTAACGAAGGCATCTCTGTCGAGTATTCTAACCCCACCCCACCAGCCTTAATTAGCCTTCATCAGGCCCGAGCCGAAGACTTATGACATGACTGAGTCCACGACCCCTGGTCCTTACAGGAGATTACATTCCCAGTGATGGTCGCAAACTGCTGCCGCTTCCTTTGCTACTTCTGCCGTATCAGTCGTCAGAACCAGAAGGCGGTGTTTGAACACCTTGGCTACCTGCTGGAAAACAGCAGCTTTGGATTAGGAAACCAGGGTGAGCTTGATTACCCACTGGTGTGTCTTTGTGTCCCTATTTCGTTTTGTTACTTCACCAACAATTCAACAACTCGAGTTACTTTTCTTCATTTGATTTCTTGTTTTCAAACTCATTTCTGTCTTTTTGGATGTTGTGATTGATTGAACATCATTTCAAAAAAAGGAGTTACATCACAACCGCATAGTTCTAATTTACAAGGATAATTGCAATAACTGATGATTAGCCCTCGTTGGACTTAGTCCGAAACGGGGGCTTATGGATTTGGTCTCGATTTTTGTGTCTGTGCGTGTGTGCGTCCGCAACCATATCTCGGACATGTATGGACGGATTTTATTCCTACGTGGCACAAAGACAACAAATGAAGATGTACATATGTATATCATTTTGTTTCATGATGCGATGAAAGATGGCCGACTGATGGCCATTTCGGTTTAAAAGAAACCCGGTGTCAAACACGTCCTCGATCATTTCTCAGCCATGCATTTACCGATCTTGTTCAATGATGAATAATAATAAACTTCATTTACCGATGAATAATGGCTCATGTAAGCGCGTAATTTCTTCTCGAGATCAGATTCAACATGGCCGACTGGTGGCCATTTTGTTACTGACATGTGTCCCCAACCATTTCTCAGACATGCATGGTCTAATTTTGTTCAAACTTGGCACAAGCACCAGTACATGACGGCATGCACGTGCACCTCACTTTATGTTGCAATCTGTTCAAAGATGGCTGACTGGTAGACTGGTGGCCATTTTAGTTGTAAAAAAATAAAATACCAGGTATCGAACACGTACTCAACCATTTCTCAGACATGCATTTACTGATCTTGTTCAAACTTGGCTCACCGATATATAATTAATGAATGATGGCTTACATATGCACGGCTTTTTTTTTGAGATCAGATCCAAGATGGTCGACTGGCGGCCATTTTAGTTGTTAAAAAAAACCCGAATTTTGAACACATCCTCAACCATTTCTCGGACATGCATTTACCGATGTAGCTCAAACTTTGCACACAGATAAGGAATGATGACTTGCATAAGCACGTCATTTCTTCTTAAAATCAGATGCAAAATGGCCGACTGGTGGCCATTTTGTGACTCAAATGTGTCCCCAACCATTTCTCAGACATGCGTGGTCTGATTTTGTACAAACTTGGCACAAGCACAGCACATGATCGCATGCGTGTGCACCTTACTCTATTTTGCAGTCTGATCAAGGGTGGCTGACTAATCGACTGGCGGCCATTTTAGTTGTACATGCATCTGGGCTAGCCTTTAACTCCATTCAGCAAAATTACTAAAACAACAGGGGCTATGATATTTTATGTCTTTTTACACTTTTTTCTCTGCAGGAGCCCCGGGCATGAAAGGTTCAACTCCTCTTGACGTAGCTGCAGCATCAGTGATGGACAACAATGAATTAGCCTTGGCCTTAACTGAGACAGATCTAGAGAAGGTCTGTGCCAGAGTTGCATAACAGAACAATCTGATGTTCATTTGTAACACATTAAATTGTAGACTAAACACTGGCTCAATATTTCTTCCAAACAATTACATACTCCATGGTCTTACTTAACTTCATTCATTCCTATGTCATTCCCACAGGTGATGAAATACCTGGCAGCATGTGGCCTCCAATCAAGTCCTGCCCTGCTGGCACGTGGTTGGCCTGACATTGGCTGGAATCCACTGGAGGCAGAACGCTTCCTCGACTTCTTACGTTTTGCTGTTTTTGTTAATGGTGCGATTAAATTGTCTGACTCACCCCATTCTCACTTACTTGTGTTAATAGTGGAACAAGCTATTTTGGTGTAGCCTGGTGTTGGCTCGGTGGTTAGGGTGGCGGCTTGGGATCCGAGGGTCCTGAGTTCAAGCCTCTTTGCCCGCTGAATTAATTCACCAGGGGGTTGACTCAGCCTGCCATCCTTCCGAGGTCGGCAAAATGAGTACCAGCTTGCTGGGATGACCGAGTCATTCAAGTATCCTGCGTCAGAGTGGCGACCTGTCCAGGATTGTGCCCAATAGCCAAGGAGACTGCTTCGGCAGCACCAACGCTCTGTACAGAGTATGGTCCCAATGGACTATTTTGGTGGTGACTTTCTCATTCAGCCTTTTTAATAGCAGGAAAGCTAAAAAAATTATTGTGGTCAAAATTCTCTTTCTCTCCCATCCATGTCTTTCACATTCTCCTTCTCTTTCTCACTCATAGGGGAGAGCGTTGAGGAGAACGCCAATGTGGTTGTGCGGTTACTTATCCGCCGACCTGAATGTTTTGGACCAGCATTGCGTGGAGAGGGAGGCAATGGACTGCTAGCTGCTATTGAGGAGGCAGTTAAGATTGCGGAGGAGCCCACAAAGACGCTGCCGCCAACAGGAAGTCACCGGCGGGCTCAACAGTATGGATTTAGAGTAGATCTTCAATAACTGAACAGAGATTTTAAATATTGCCAATTACATATCGTAAAGGCTTATATTAGTCATTTTAGTGATTTCTATAACATCTTTAACTCTTTTACAGCAAAATACACTTTGATTAAGCACATACACACCAGCATAAAGGAATCCCATTCAAATGTACAATTGTCCTCGAAGAAATATAAGTGTAATAATTGTTCAATACTTACTTCCATATTGATTATGGACAGAGACAAAGAGGAAAACAACGTCAGGTAAAGATGGCAGAGAAGTAGATAGCTGTGCAAAGATCAGGAAACACATGGGGTGGAAATTATGCAATAGAAGAAATAAGCTGAATATGGAGGAAATAATCGATTGGAGTTGATTTGATGACATTGATGAGCTCTCTGTGTCGGTAGGAGTGCAGAGCAGGTCGAGAGTAGCCGGAGGATGATCCACGTTGGCCATGCGATCCTTTCTTTTTATGGTGCTCTCATCGACCTTCTTGCCCGCTGTGCACCTGAGATGCACGTAAGCACCCTACCTGTGTAAACTCCTATTTTTAACAACACTAGAAAGTTGTTATCCTATATAGCTTAAAGCATCCTTAATGTTGCGTAATGAAGTTTTCTTTACTTTTTATAATCTTGGCTATTACCTCCCCCATTGAAGGTGGAAGGATGTTATGTTTTCACCTGTCTGTTTGCCTCATTGTTTGTGTGCAGGATATCTCAAAAAGTTGTGGACGGATTTGGACAAAATTTGGTGGACACCTTGGGTTTGTGACAAGGACGAATTTGTTCGATTTTGGTGAAGATCCAAATCCGGATCTAGATCCGAGAATTATTTATTTTTAAAGTGATTCTTCACCATTGAGAGATAGGGCCAAAAATGATATGTAGCACGATATCTCAAAAAAGTTTTGGACGGATTCAGATGAAACTTGGTGGACAGCTTGGGTGTGTGACAAGGACGAATTTGTTCGATTTTGGCGAAGATCCAAATTCGGATCTAGATCCGAGAATTATTTATTTTTTTAAAGTGATTCTTCACCATTGAGAGATAGGACCAAAAACGATGTATAGCTTGATATCTCAAAAATGTATTGGGCCCGATATGTTCGACTGGATCAAGCATTGCATGTTGAAGGTACACGCTTTAATGAGTGCCCTTCTCATTGTTTATGTTTTGGGATTATAATGAAGTACCAAAGGTTGAGTTCAAATTAACTACAAAATAATAGAGTATCCATGTGCATATGCAATGCCAAGAAGGAGATCAGCATATCCTGGAAAACAGAATCTTTATGAATGGTTGATAAGCCTGTTGTTGTTCCATATACTGTGTAGACATTGAAATACAAGGGCATGTTTGTCCTTAAGTACCCTCAGGATCTGTACCCTTTTAAACTCCAAATTTGCTGTTTGGATCGAATGTTAGGCTGATTTAGAGTCCCTATATACTAGGAGTAACAACAACTTGCAATTTAAAGCCATTTTGTTTCCATCAAGCATGACACATCGAACCTGCGTCCATTGTGCGTCAAAGTGTAATGTGTCTGTTTTGTTATCAAGCTTGTCTTTCTCTGTGCCCAACATGAAGATGATATTACTTAATGCTTTATTGTCATTCTTCCAATGCATCAGAATAACCATAGAATCATATCGGGTTGATTTCACTTGAAACATCTCACAGAAACCGCAGCAAAATAAAAAATTGCACGAGTAAAGGTTCACACTGATGAGTGTCTAATTGGATGTGTACAGAGTGCGTGAGTCGAAGAAACATGTAGGTAGTGACAGAATGCAGAAATTTGAAAGAATTGGAAGAAGGAAAGTGAAAGACAGAAATGGAGGCACACCATCCACCCCAGATGTGCACACCATCAAGAGGGTAGAGAATTAGAAAATATAACAATCGTGAGTGACACAAGAGAAAGAGCTTGAGAAGATTGATTGATTGATTGATTGATTGATTGATTATGTGCTCTGCCTGAAGGCAGGTCCATGGCTGCTTGGCGAGGGTGATGCTATGCCGTTTGCCATTGCCTTACCAGTAGTTAGTCAGGCATAAATTTGGAATTTGTCCAAGGTGCCGGTGATCGCTTGCCTACTCTTCACGAAGGACACCGTGGGTTCTTTAACATCCACCAACTAATGATAGCAAATGGGACACCTGGCTTAATGACAATTCGAGGGAAGGAACACACATTGATCAATCACCCTGCCTGTGAAACAGGCAGTTTAGTTTAGTTTAGTTTAGGATGACAGTTTATAGCTGGGTTGGGATCCAAACTCGGTCTGAACAGCTGAGACGAGTGTGTGTACCTCCTCGAGGTCATCCTGCCAGTCCTTTGAGAAGATATGGATCGGGAAAGTTTTTCTTTGCAATCAAATTGAACAGGAAATAAGATATTGAGAAAGAACAAAGAAGGACTAAAAAAAGAGGGCTGCATTAAAATGAGGATGAGCCATGAGGGAAGGAATTTTTTTTTCAACTTTTCATTTCCTTTACCATAAGTACTGTGCTAATGAAAACATGCAAGTGCATGTAATCCTTCATATGTGCTGAAAACATTATTTTATATTTTCATTAAATCTCTCATCTTCCATGGTTTTGCTTTTCCCCACACTTCGTCAATAGACTCGATACGCTCGATTACTCTCTTCTCGTTTTCTCCCTGTTTTCCCCACTCTAATGAGTCCTCTACTTTTTTTTAATACAATATACGGTTTTGCTACAAGGTGAGGCTAATAGTCAGGCAGCATCTTGCACAAAATAAAGTCCGTGGGATTTTTGGTATGAAAGCAATCCACCATGCTCGACTCTTCAAGTGGACCCTAATGATTAATAAAAAGCTTGTTGGCACTCTGGGAAATGGTGCGGACGTGTATTTTGAACACATTTAACATTTTTTGAAGAATGACTATTTTACGCCGCTTAAAAAGTGACATAATGTCACCCTGACCCCTCCATATACCACCAATTTTGTCATATTTGGTATCCAATTGACCGGCATGAACCTCTGCATACTCATAGGACATTTATTCATCAATACATGAGCCATATCATGAATAAATCACACAAAAATCAAAATTTTGACCATATTTCGACTTCGGTTTCACCGTCCGCAGTTCACCAAAATACCTTTTTCTCAACATTGTGCTCACCAATCTGCTAATGAATAGAATCGCAACGTACCTATGTTATCACTAGTTCTTTTGATATTTTATACATATCATTCACTTGATAATTCAATGACACATACCTCAAAATATAACCCTACCCCCGAGTTCATACGTATGCATAAGTCCCATGGCAGTCAGCTCTCATCCAAAGAGCTCGTCGCTGTCATCATCGTTATCGTGTTCGTCTGGTACCTCATCCTCGTCGTCGTCGTCGGCTGAGTGGTGCGAGTTTTCGCAGTTGTCTTCCAGACTGGAACATCCACACATGTCTGTGCAGTTGAGTCCTGCTTTCACGCAGGTGCATCGTGCTGTTTGACATCTCATCTTGGAACAGTTGCATTTCACGAAATGAATAACAGACTTTGGTGCTGGGAGTTGAGTGGTCATGACTGGAACCCATTTTGCCTCCTCAAGTTTGCAGCCATAGTTTTGTGGTGATGGAATCTGTGGGTTTGGTGTCGTGTCATTGAACCACACGATGGCTTGGAAGTGGGCACGACTGATGGCTTGTTCGAGGGCATCACGTGTTGGAGGGAGTTTCTCAGACTGGCATTGTTTCTGTGAAAACATCCACCATCTGAGCTTGTCTATCTTGGTGAGCAGTGTTTGAGGGGCATACACTGAGCAGATGAATGTTTCGATAGAGTTCAGTGTGTCAGTACTCAAGTGTGATGTTGTTCTCAGGGATCCAAGTGCAGTAATGACCTCATCACTGGCATGTTGGAAAGCCTTCCAGAAAGCCATTTTGCCTTTTCCGGCGAAACTTCCGGTGTTGTCTGCTTGGCTATGTTTGTAGTGTCTGTGATGTGATAGGATACCACGGGCTGGCTGCCTTGCCGTCTATCACGAGTGGCTGTCTTCAAAGAAGAGGAAACATCATAGCGGTCAAAAACCAAGTGAATTTCATCACCTTTCCTGTATTTCTGCAAGATCCGTGTCGTAAAGTGCTCTGCTAGCTCTCTGCAGTTCTTGATGTGCTCTGGCTTGTCCAGAGATTGCAGTTCTGCCATGGCATCCAATCGAACCACTTCCAGGAGAGACGAGTTGTCATCCTGCTCTGTTCTTGTACTGGCTTGAACTGATGGCATGATGTCATCAGACGTGGCAGTGTCCTCAGCGGTCTTCTCCAAAACCGCCATCAAACTACTTTTGTTTTGGCAGTGCAGCATCGTGCCATCCGCAGCAAAGAGCGACCTTGGGACAACTGAAAGTTCATCCTGTCCTATTATTTCTGCGATGTTGATTTCGGGCCTCGATTTTAATACCAATAGCATGCGTGCGAACAGACTTCTGTCTTCTTGCAGCTCGACTATTTTATCACCTGCAGTCACTTTAAGACGTTTTCCTGTTGTCTTCCAAGTCTTCAGCTGGCATTTCTTCATTGGAGCCCACAGATTTACTGTTGTCGTTGTGATGCGGTTTGCAACGAATGCCTCAAATAGAGCTTGGCCGACTTTAGGTTGTGTGATGAGGTCATTCTTCACATTATCAGGCATAACCTCCTTCGTCACGAAGTTGGTGAGCTCCTTGGTATGATCCGTGAATGGATTAGTGAAGCTTTGTATTGTTGATGTCAATGCTTCAATGTTTTTTTCTCTTGTCTCGACAGTACTGCAGGTGAGCATGCGTGATGCTGTACATTATCATTGGGCATCACTCCAGCCACTTCGTAGGCTTCTGCAGCGAGTCTCGCCAGTTCTGGAGCGATGATGAAGAACTTTGTACGAGCACAACTGTTGAGTGTGATACCGACAAGGCCACCGGTAACCTTCATCATTCTGTTCACATGCTCCAGGGCGTGATCAGCCCCAATGGCACAGAATGGTACATGGCGATTCTTGTTTACAACCCAGTTTCCATTCTCAAACTCTTGGTGGACTTCTTTGTCGTTTTCCTTCACAGACTCCATGTCGGCCAGATACAGGGGAATCATGCGAGCATAGACAAGCTTGTCATGTGCTGCAAAGAAGTGCTTTGTGAATGACTCGAGGGCTGTGAGGTGCAGTTTCCAGTTACCTGTTCTAACAGCTCGTATGAGCAGGATCATGTCCATGACCATCTGCATATACTGCTGCAGTACGAGTGCGCCTGGTCCAGACTAGTCCTGTGCGTCAAAACGATCGATTTTTTTTCCATCACTTGCTCTGAGTCGATGATATTTACCATAGCTGAATGGGCTTTCCTTATCTCTTCGGGATCTTGATTGGCAAACGTGATAACCAAATCGTCAGCAGCTGCTGAGAGGTCCTTGAGCAGATCACTTTCACTCTTGAAGAATGTTTGCTGATGCAATGTGAACAAGGACTGCAAAGTGATCATGTGAGCATTCAATCCTCTCTTCACATGCTTTCCTTCAAGGATTTGTCAAACCGTTACAGGTCCATATAGGTCTGCCTCTGTCCAACAAAAGTCCAATCCACTGTTCTCAATGTAGCACCCAATGCATCGGAGTTGGGCCATCACGATGTGAAGTTCCCCTGGGCGAAGAATCAGTTGATCCATGTCATTGTGGGCCATCTGGAGCTGTTTTGCAGGCTTGTACAATCCCATATCCAGTGAAACCACAGGCTTGTGATTTGGGCCGACTGCTTTGGTACTGATTCCTTGTGCCTGCATCAGTACTGTCAGGAGCGTATTCCACTCATGTGCGGGTGCTGCTATGAGTGGCGGTGTTCCAACTCTTGTCAGGGCAACTTTGTAGAGACCAAGGAATGATATGCTGACCACGTTGGAATCTGTCCAGGAGTAGCCGAAATCACTTCCTCATGTTCTTTGCTACTCGGATGTGGTAACATGTCTTCTTTCTGTTCGAACCTGCGTAAGGTTCGTCCCATCAGCCAGGCAACATCGGGGAGATACTCCAATTTGTTGGTACCTTCTCTGACGCAGATTGATGCATAGGATGGACTCTGAGGCTTTGCTGTTGGTTTTGGACAGTCCACCAGCTTTGTGGTTATGCTTGGTAGATCTGTGATTGAACGCATCTGGGCTGGTCCAGTTAGTTCAAGCTTTGGAATCTCATCACCTGGATCACACCTCTGGTAAATCGCCATTGCTGTAGCATGAAGGGTTCTTTTTCCGTCGGTAGTGTCCACATCAAAATCGACATTGCCGACTGCAAAGAACAAGTATCTTCCCATCACAACATCTGGGGGCATGTACAGGCCATCATTTATTGCCATTCTCTGAAGTAGGGTAGACGCTATCTGCCCTTCTATTCTGAGTAATCTGTTGTACTCCACAGACACTCCGAACTTATGTAGCATATTGTTGCGAATTCGCGCCCGCCGGCGTGCGATCGGCCATGTGACTTGAATCGCGGCACGTCGCCCACTGGACGGACAATTCTGTCATGACCCTCTCGGACTAACGCCGGGAGCTAGTCACGGGTGGGCCTTTCGGCCTCACCACGATCGTGCCAATCGGCCACCCGCATGGGATAGGGTTGTTCGCCAAACTCGACCTACCTAAGTACCCACGCGGATGGTAGACTGGGCGATCGCACCTCGCCGCAGGTCGACTCCGGACACGGGACGCTTAAGTGGTCCGTTCCATACTATCGGGATAACCGAGCGGTGTTATCGTCGGCCTCGACGGTTCCGATTAAGTATCGGGCGTATTAAGCCCACGATGAACCCGTTACGTGAAGCAAGATCGAGATTCAAACAAAGGAAAGGACGCAGCGAAACGGGGAACAATTCAACATGCAAGCACTTTATTCACATAGACACAGAGCACACATATAGCAATTAAAACAATTATGCACAATAAGCAAATGTAATACGAAAAACAATAAAGCAACGACGACGCAGAGCTACAACCGACTAAGACCGACACACGGCAACACTTAAACAGTTTTACTTCACCAGATTGGCGCAACACACACACGTTTACACAGAACCCAAAAGAAATGGCAGTCGCGACTTCCCTGAGCGTGTCGAGTCCCTCTCCGACGTCCGTCGACGGGGTCCCGCCTGGCCGCGACTCCGTGCCCGAGCGTGGTAGGCGAGTCCTCTCCTGCATGCCTCGCGCCTGCACGTGTTGGCCACTCGACGCCACGGACCGAGTGTTCGGCGCTATCCCAGCGCGGATAGAAGGGGGGGGGGGGAAACGTGGATGGCCAAAGTCGGGACAGGGGAATGGCGGACGCTCCTTCCCGCCAGTGGGGTCTTAAAACTGGCCCACAAAAGACCCGGCCAGTGGCCACCAGGACGAGCGAGCCGGAAGACGAGAGCAACCACGAAGCAAGAGCATCTACCCAGCAAGAGCACCTCCCAAGCAAGAGCATCGACCAAGCAAGAGCATCTACCAAACAAGAGCATCGACAAAACTGCTTCCCCCGTCTCTGACTTTTATAACCTCGGAGCTCCGCCCTGTTGCTCCGCCCCGTTCTTTGCTCCACCCCCCTTCGAGGCGCTTCGAGAAAGGTCTCGAAGAGGGGCGTTCCTCCTCCCTGGCCGCGTCACACCGCGTATCCACCAATCGAGCGCCAGCTGCCCTCCCCTCGCTTCTCTCCCCTCACACCAAGCGCGGAGAAGAATGGCGCGAAAAGCCCACCGAGCGTCCTCGTTGGGTTTTATTTGAAATAAAAGATAGGGAAAGAAAAACGACTGACTCAAAGCGTCGCAGCCCGAATGAATCACATTTATTCCCTCTAAACAACGGGTTTGGGGCTAACTACACATGTACTTAAGAGATACCTCACCTACGGGACCTGAATGGTAGTTTGCGAATTTCCACAGCCGTAACAATATCAACAACTTTTTTGCTCCTGGTGGCTTGCCTCATGGCTATTCCGATAGCCAGTTGCTGTGGCATCTCGTGTGTCATTTGAAGGTCTTTGTTACCTTGTTTCCAACTTGTGGTGACAAGTACTTCGCCATAGTACTTGGTGCCAGACTGACGGCATGCTTGTTGACGACGAAGTATTCCTTGTCTGTTGACAATGTTGTGTTTGGGCCCTGGATTAACCATCTATAAAATATGTAGAGTTCTTCTGGAACATGCTCGCTCGTAGAGTCAGATAAGTTTCCAGTGAATGTCCATTTGGCGGCCTTGCGTATCGCTCTCCTCAAAATTGAAGATGCTTTGCATAGCACACTCATGTCCGATTCCATCCCCATCTCTGTTTCCTCCATCCGGTTAATGGCTTCATCCCTGGTAGTTGTGATTGTGCAACGTTCTGGCTCATTGATTCACTTTGGTTTGTTGAACTCTATACCGGGTATTTCGTTCTGCAGCAGTTGCTTGATTACCTTGCGGGGGCATTCTGGATGGGTCACGTTGTTAGCAGATCTTATTGCAGTGAAAGTGTCTTGTAGTTCACCCATGTTGAGGATCTTTCCATCCAACATCATGCCTTCTGCTGGCTCAGGAACTCAATTTCTGCTGCAACCTCAACTACAATACTGGCTTGAGGAAATTCTGATGATTTCTTGACACGCCAAACATTTGTTACATGAATTGCCCAACATCGCTTGTGGTATTTAACATCAATGGCATGCGCGTCTGTGGGGTTTATTAACCTCTGCCATCGAAGATGGATGGAGGTTACTGTTTTCACCCCTGTCTGTTTGTTTGTTTGTTTGTTTGTGAACAGTATTACGGAAACACTCCTGGACGGATTTCGACGAAACTTGGTGGGAGGATTAGGTGTGGTTCAAGGATCATCCCATTAGATTTTGGACTTGGTCCAAAGTCAAATATGGCCGCTATGGTGGCCATTTTGACAAAATATTTGAATTTTTGTTTTTGCATTTCTCCATGTTTTAAGTGATTTCCAACTCCCCCCCCCCCCAAAAAAAAATTTAGAGAAAAAAAACCAGAAAATTTTGCAACTTTTTTTTCAAAAAAATGTCGATTTTTTTTTTTTTTGGCATTTCTACATGCGCGTCGATCTAGTTCAAAAATGTATTGGGCCCGATATGTTCGTGGATCAGGCATTATGTCGTGGAGGTATGCGTTCTCCCGAGTGCCCTTCTAGTTGAAGTACTGAGCTTCACACGAAGCTGTTCGTCTCCACTTTTTGCAATGGCTTCCTTAAGAGAAACACTTGCATTTCCAGTGGCGAGTAGATGTAGTGAATTAGTACGCGTTGCTCCAAGATCACAGAAGAAACACAGGTCACTCTTGTATGGGGTTGAATGAGAGCGTGTAAATGTAGTTGAGGCCTGAGAGGATTTTTATCATGGATTCCTTTGGATGATAATCGTTTCTCTTAGTGTCCTTTTGCTCTGTTGAGCATTCCAGCATGAACAGTATTCTGCTGACATTTCCTGTGGCATGATGCAGATTTTTCCTGCAGGTCCTGGCTGGAGACATTTCCAAGTCGCCGGCTAATTTCGGGATAGTCTCTGTCACCGTACTTAGCTCACTCTCTGATACAGAGTAATATCTTCTCGTGGGCACTGGGACTCTGAACTAATGTTGCGGCACTTTTTGTTTGGCAAATAATACACAAGGAATAGTCAGTGTCTACTCTCGCAACTTTCTCTGGAGGAAATACAGTTTTTGTGGCTGACTCCATTTCGATGTTGACAAGGTGATGTATTAGAATGTGGAAGCATTTGTTAGCAATCGCAGAATACGCAATAAGCTGTCACTGGGTACAAGAGAGGGATAGTATGCTGGAGTTCCAATCTAGTGTCTACAAACAACTGATGACCCTTTCTGTTCTTGTCAGATGTTCTGCTGCATCTGAAAAACATAACAGTGAAAAACATAAAAGTATGTTTTTATGCAGAATCAGCTATATTGCATTGAATATATCATCTTGTGGCTCTTCAGCAGCATCACATCTGAAAGAGAGAAAATGGTTATATATTAGTGGATACCATGGTTACTATAGTCATATGGGAAGACTACCTCAACCTAATCATCTGCAGTAGGATTTGTGGCATGTGTTTACAAAATCAGGCATCCAAATTTACATATGTCGGAAAGAGTAACCTTCCGATTCATTCGGGGGTAGGGTTACATTTTGAGGTACATCTCGTTGAATTATCAAGTGAATGACATGTCTAAAATATCAAAAGAACTAGTGATAACATAGGTACGTTGCGAAACTATTCATTAGCAGATTGGTGAGCACAATGTTGAGAAAAAGGTATTTTGGTGAACTGCAGACGGTGAAACCGAAGTCGAAATATGGTCAAAATTTGGATTTTTGTGTGATTTATTCATGATATGGTTCATATGTTGACTAATAAATGACCTATGAGTATGCAGAGGTTCATGCCGGTCAATTTGATACCAAATATGACAAAATTGGTGGTATATGGAGGGGTGAGAGTGACATTATGTCACTTTTTAAGCGGCGTAAAATAGTCATTCTTCAAAAAATGTTAAATGTGTTCAAAATACACATCCGCATCATTTCCCAGAGTGCAACCAAGCTTTTTATTAATCATTAGGGTCCACTTGAAGAGTCTAGCATGGTGGTTTGCTTTCATACCAAAAATCCCACGGGACTTATGATGCTCCCTGACTATAAAGGCAAATGGATCCTGAATTATTTTGGAAATAACTATGTCATGGACCATGACATGTTGTTAACCAATGTTAACTGCAACACTTACACCAATTATAATAAATACATGGTGTATATTATAAGTCAATACCCAATTGTAAATTGTTCTAGCAGCTTTATTTATGAACCGATTTTAATGAAACAAAACCGAAATGATAGTGTCCAATAGCATGAAGTAAAAAAAAAAAAAAAACTTGATGAACTGCAGAAAAGAATAACCAATGTTCTCACCAACATTCCTGAAAACATGTTGGGATCAGCAGTTGCGAAATGTATTGACAGTGCTGGAGCAAAGGTGGAGGTTTAAAGAGTTGTTCGTTTGTAAAACCTCATGAGACACTCTTTCATTTACATTTTGTTTCATTAAAATTGGTTCGTAAATAAAACTGCAATAACAATTTAAAATTGGGTATTGACTTCTCATACACCCTCTGGATCAACAAACATGTTACAGAAACACAAAATGACGTGTGTACTTATAAGCCACTTTGCCAGGACATTCTTGATATATCATAAATGATCTATAGATCTTTCCATGATTTATTTATTTTTAAGAGTTATACCCAACTCCCAACTACAATATGATTACAGCACCACACATAAATGTACACACATGGGACTACAACTTACCTGGCACAGAAACCACCCCAAAGTTGGTTTCCATCTCAGACAACAAACTTTATTTTCCAAATTATATTTTCTTTCAACATCTGTCGGGAATCAATTCGTTTTGAAATGCTTCACTGATCGATTGTTGCATCCAATGGCACATAATCCTGTCATTTTAAAAATAATGATGAGCTATTGACTTTCATGTGCTCATTCAATCAATGATCGATGGAAACAAAATGGCACCCATGACCCACGTGACCAGAAATTTCCGGGACGTGCTATGTCGCTACTCCCAGTATATAGGGACTTTAGGATGACCACCCCGTCTCATTATAACTCTTATTGCATGATAACCGCCCGAGCAGCCTGGATGGGATAGTGAACCCGAGCACAATAAATAGTAAACTTTCAATGGGAGATCATATCGTATTGAATTAAACCAGTAATTTGAGTCGCTTCCATTTTAATGAACATAAAACTGTTTGAACATATCTCTCTACAGCTCATCCAGGCAGGCAAAGGGGAGGCCCTTCGAATCCGTGCCATCCTGCGCTCCCTTGTACCTTTGGAGGACCTTGAAGGGGTCATCAACATTCCTTTTCATTTTCCAGAAGAAGATAAAGGTGAGTTTATGTTAGATGGTGTCTTTTTTTTGAATACTCAATGTCTCGGCTCATGGAATAGTGACAACACAGAACAGAAAGAACATGGTGAGAAGTGGGGAAACACACAAAGAGCAGGGTAGAGGAATACAACGCAGAGGCAGTTGGAGGTAGAACAGGCCAGGGGAAAATGAGAGGGTGTAAATTCACATTTTCCAAAGAAAGTCTTTGCATGAGGGAGGATGCCCAGTCGGCGACTGACTTTGGAGGCCAGCTTGGCAGTGTGGTTTATCCAAGAAAGATCATGGCTGAGGGTGAGGCCCAAACGTTTGATTGAATGAACTTCTTAAAGTGGTTTGTGAAGAAAATAGATGGGAGCATTCACCAGGTGGTCCTTTCGGTGAGTTTTTTTATTTTTTTAAAATTTATATATACAATGTCAAGGCTCGTATAAGAGCTAACACAGAGAACATATAACAAGGGGAGCAAGAAACAAGAGGGATGGGAGAGGGAAGCACAAAACAGTGGGAAATACTTTGCACGATGGAGGATGCCCAGTCGGCGACTGGCTTTGGAGGCCAGCTTTGAAATGTGGCTTTCCCAGAAAAGATCATGGCAGATAGTGAGGCCCAAAAGTTTGAATGTGAGGACTTCTTCAAGAGGATTTGTGAGAAAGTAGATGGATAGGTTTTCCAGATGGTCCTTTTAGAGAGACATAGTGAGAGTGTGAGATTTGGCAGGATTGAAAGACATGTTCCACGTGTTGGACCAGTTTGTGATTTTATCCAGATCTGCAGAGAGTTAAGAGGCTGCTGCTTGCCGATCTGATGGATGACATGTGGCAGAGGGTGGAGTCATCAGCAAAGAGATAAAGAGGATTTTCCATAGAGTCGGAGAGATCATTTATGAAAACCAGAAAAAGAACAGGGCCCAGAACACTGCCTTGGAGTCTCATTCTAGCCTTGAGAGGGGAGGAGGTGAAAGGATCCTGCTGAGAGTCACTTGTTGGCTATGAGACTAGAAGAAGTCAGTAAGCCATGTGTGGAGTTTGCCTGTAAGCCAAAGGCAGAGAGTTTGGAGAGCAAGGCAGGATGTCAGACTATATTGAATGCTTGAGATGTGTCTCGAGAGATGGCCCTGAATTATTGTCTGAGATTGACGCCTTCCATCCATTCTTGGGAGAGCAGAAACAGTATGTGCAGGGTAAAGCCACTGGTTCGTAAAGCAAACTGAACATCTGAGATCAGGACATTGGAGAAAAGTAAGGATTTGATGTAAACTCGGATGATGGATTCTATCACTTTGCTTGTAAAAGAGGGTCTGTTTGTGTGCAATGTTTGTGTATTGCAGTGATGTTGGCCAACTCCAAGTTGATGGAAGGTGACCCAGAGCAAATGATAGAGATTGCCTTGGATATTGGATGGATAACAGAGAAAAAAAAGAGATATGCAAGGGTTGTCAAAAACCTTTCCACCTTCTCAGATGAGAATGACAGTGTCTAGGAGCAATTGGCTCAGAACGCGTCGGGTGGGTACAGGAAGCGAGATTTTTTTTTTGGCGATACAGAGTCAAAGCTTGTGGAAGAGCTATAACACAGAACAGATCAGGATGCAACATAACAAAAGGAACAGCAGAAAGAGAAGAGAGAAATGCCAACAGCAGGGCCAAGGGAGGAAATAAACAGAGATGGACAAAAAGTGATGTGCAGGTAAGGTTGAGGGATAAGGGAGAATGGAGGGGTGGATAACATGGATAGTGAAGGAAAGATTTGGAAGCAAACAGAATTGAGGCATTCAACCTTCTCACAAGTGGGGTCAGCTGTGACACCATTTGAAGTGAGGGAAGGGATAGAGATGGAGCATTCAAACGTACTCCAGAGACAGACTTAACAAGGCACCTCCATATTTTATAGGAGAGAGACAAATTAGAAAGTTCAATCTTGACGTTGGACAGACGTTGTTTTCTGGCTTTCCTGAGAATGGACACATAATTCTTGTTGGCCTTGTGGGGTGATCAGTGGTTGCCTTTGGTTGTATTTTCCTTCAATGTTGAGAAGGCAACTGCCTCACTTGGAGGATTCAATATAACATGGGTGACAACATGTATACAATAGCTGCAGACATGATGTGATAAACATGAGATAGAGAGATAGATATAGAGAGATTTCGTGATTTCGTGGATGGAAGACTGTTATGTTTCCTTGTCTTTGTTAGGCATGTTAAGGAAGTTTTTGTCATGTTCTTTTACCCGCTTAGCAGCATTATTTTTAATATCCAAGTATCTATTACATAAATGTTAAAATGGAGGGTATGTCCTTCTCCCTTTCCTCCAACACAGCTCCCTAACCCCCTTCCAATATTCTACAGATATATACTCCTTCTCTCCACCCTTAACTCATCTTTCTAATCCTCTTTTCTTTTTACTATCCCAACATCCCATATTTTTCTTAACTTGGACCTACCTCCCCCAAACATAATCAATCTGTAGTTAGATATTATGATTTATCAGAGTTTGATTTTAATGTCTCCATCTTAGAATAGATGACACAAATCAAAACCCTCATTGACCATGTGGTTGCTTCATACCCTTCCTACCAAGTTCAAGTTCAAGTTTATTTTCCACAATTCAAAAAATACAACCATTGTCAAAAAGAACAGGCTGTCTACAAAAAATCACAAAGAAAACAAAGTAATAGAATGACAAAAATGAGTACAATAATACCCCAGTTTACGTCGCTTCTTTTTATGTCATTTCGCAAATACGTCGCCACGTTATTAATACCACATCTCAATATTTGTTGTCTCAACTCACACTTACGTAGTTCTAAAAGCCATACCTTTTATTCTCGAGTGTTTTCAGAACCTACAAGACTGATAAAAACGCCAGAATACATCGCTAAAATACCAAATCAGGAGATCGCAAAATTGCCGAAAGAACGACATTATCACCATTATTGTAATTTGCTTCGCACATAAGGAAATGTACTGTGCTGTAGATTGGCAAAGAGGCATTGTAAAAGTGTTACCTTAAAAGTGAAATATAATGTTATTCATCGAATGGATGTTGGTATTAATAAATTGTGGGGTTATTGAGTTTGTCTCTGATCAATAAATATGCCCACATTCATTGAAGAAGGAGTAAGAAGAAAATGGACCCCCAACTTCGACCACTTCAGGACAATGTTTATTTTCATTTAAATATGTCTGGTAATTGTTTTTTATTTATTTATACGTACTTGGACTTGAATATAACTGTCATTAATCCAAAAAAGGGTAATATAGGTGAAAAGCAAAATAACACCTGATGTGGTGACGAGAGGAACACCCCCCCCCCCTTCTCTCCCCTTATTCCATGAATTATTATGAGAAAAATTGTTTTGATTTTCCTTGTTTCGATATTCGTCACACTTTTCAGGAACACATCCCCAATGTAAACCCGGGTCTTACAGTATATAATAATATGAATGAATGTGGAGGAGTCTACGTACTGTAAAAAGCTTAGGCTTGTGGTATGTAGACCCCTATTAGTTACATATATTTATTTGTAAAGACAGAATGAGTATGTTGGAGAAAGAGAAGGATACAGGAAAGAGAAGAAGAGGGAGGGTGGTGGGAGTGGAAAGAGGATGGGGGGTGTTGGGGGGGGCGATGTCCAGCAAATACTGACAGAAACTACACCGTTATCTTGAATTTAACCCCTCTTTTAAACACTCATAAGAAGAATGGAAATATGTATGTCAACTGTGTACCTATTCAATAATAATAATTTCAACTTACATTTAAATGTAAGGAATCCGGAAGTTGACTTAAGATTAATATTTAATGTATTCCAAAATTGGTGTCCAGTAAAAATTTAAGTTTTCTTTACATGTTCTTTACTTGTGGAAGGTGGAACATACTGGTTTGTCTTGTAGAATAACCATGGACTTCATAACTTTTTCTAAATAATTGCACAAAGTTAGTTTTTTGTGTATCGAAAGCACCACATAGAAAGCACCAATTAAGTTGTCTCACTGAAGTATCTTTCTTCCTCTTATTCATAACGCCATTTATAATTTTTCCATTTATAACTCCAGAGGCAAGCGATTAATTGAATATTCATTATGTGTCAAAGGAACAATAATTTCAGGAAGTATATTTTATTATTCATTCCATCATTACCTGCACTGTTTTATTTTTTAAATGACTTAGAATATATCTATAATTTCTGCTGCATGAGTTGGGAAAAGAAATAATGAATTAACATGAGGATTAATAAAAAAAAAAATCGATAAAACTTCTATCTGTCTTAGGAATACTCATGTCTTAATTATACCCAATACCCACAAAATAATAATCATTAAAATATTCAACAATAACACTCCTCATAACACTCCTCACTATTCAACATTAAAATATTATCCTCAACTTGAACATTATTTATCTTAAGTTGTCTCACTGAAGTCTCTTTCTTACTCTTATTCATAATGCCATTTATAATTTTTCCCAGTGCTATTAATATCATTTTTATTCTTATTTATCTGCCTTGAGAAATAATCTCTTTTTACATTAAAAAAAAACTGCTTGGTGCATTTTTATAATTGGTGTATTTAAGTCAGGTTTGTACAGTGGGATGAAATTTATATTTATTATACAAATTATGTTTCCTATTTATTGCTCTCAATTAGCCTGGTGTTGGCGCAGTGGTTAGGGCAGCGGCTTGGGATCCAAGAGGTCCTGAGTTCAAGTCCCGTTGGGCCACTGAATTAATACACCAGGGGGTTGACTCAGCCTGTCATCCTTCCGAGGTCGGCGAAGTGAGTACCAGTGTACTGGGCCGGTGTATACCCCGGTTAAAATAGGTGCCATATCCCTGTGTTGTAAGAGGCGACCAGGGTTGCGTCAGGAAGGGCATCCGGCGTAAAACATGTGCCAAATCACTATGCGGATCATACGGATGATCCGCTGTGGCGACCCCTAACACGGGAGCAGCCGAAAGAAGAAGAAGATTTATTGCTCTCAATTAGGATTTGGTGATCCATGGAGATCTTGGATCTTTCAATGTCTGCAAAGGGATTATTTCATCATAAATATGAATTAATAGTTCCATAAACTTATCAAAAGATTTATGACTATCTCACATAACTAAAATGTCAAACTAATCAATTACACTTAAATTTTCTTTTAATCCACGAATATTTTCAGAAGTCAACTTACGAGCTAATTTTATAAAAGTAGATTTTGGGTGATAGATTAAATCAGATATTTAGGCAAAGATTGGAAAATTGTCCGTAATATCCGACAAAACAGTTCCTGCTTCAAGAAATGGATAAACATTCGTCAAAATATTATCATTCAATGTGGCTGATTGGTCAGATATTCTTGTTGGTCTGACTATAATCAGAACAAGTGGTGCCAGGCACAACAAATCCCACCCATTGAAGGCATAACGTTATTTTGGGGATCAAATTGAAATTTGATATATCCTTAACCTGAATGTTGATTATAAGGAATAGAATAAGGAATATTTTCGTCTTAGTTTGAAGTCAATTAAACCATTTTTGATGAAGTTATGAGCGAAAAAGATTTTGACCTTTTCGTGACCTGACCTTGACCTTTGACCTAATTGGACCCAAAAGTTAATGGGGTCGTCCAAGGTTCATTACCCACCTGTGGATACAATTTGACAGTGTGTGAGCCAGCCGTTTTCCCGTAAAGTTGTATTTTCGTAACCATGTTTTAGTTTTAATGGAAAATTTGTAATTTTGACCGATGGCCATGACCCCCAAAACTTCGGACCCTACCGATCTTCACAAATATGCATTTTTCACTATAGGAATTGGTAGGATTATATGTGACAAATACAATAAGGTTCACTATAAGCTTAGTTTGAAGTAAATCAGATCATTTTTGATGAAGTTATGAGCGAAAAACGATTTTGATCTTTTCGTGACCTTGACCTTTGATCCAATTGGACCCAAAAGTTAATGGGGTCGTCCAAGGTTCATTGCCCACCTGTGGATTAAATTTGACAGTGTTTGCTAAGGTCGTTTTGCCGTAAAGTTGCTAACAGACAGACAGACAAACAAACAGACAAACAAACCAGACAATTACAATATCCCTCAGATGAGTACAATAATACCCCAGTTTACGTCGCTTCTTTTTATGTCGTTTCGCAAATACGTCGCCACGTTATTAATACCACATCTCAATATTTGTTGTCTCAATTACGACTACCCTCCCTCCGGGAGGGGCCGGGATAATAAAGAGTAGCCAAAATTATATCCAAGATAAAAGGAGTTTTGGCTACAACGAAGAAAGTCAACATTAAAATCACCCATCAAAAAGCAGTGTTTTTCTATGAATGTAGGATTTTCATTTTGTTTAGAGCCTGATGGTTTGTAAGTAGCACTAATCAAAATTCCTTTTTTTATTTTAATTTTTACCAGGATTAACAATTTTAATAAAAACTGTTTCTTGTACAGGAGTCATACAACTTAACTCTGAATGAATCGTAAAATCGTAATTCAAACAAACAAATAATGCAACTCCTCCTCTTCTAGTTTGCCTATTATTTGTTACTATTTCAAAATTTGGCAATGAGGAAAGAGAATAAGTTTTACCATGGAGCCATGTCTCTGAAAGACCAATCACAGAAGCATGTAGGTTGATTTTTGTTTTCCAAGAGCAAGTACAAATTTCCAATATTTTTACTAACACTTCTTACGTGCACTTTAAATATAGAGAAAACATTTCGTTTATGAGATTTTTTTTCAGATAATTCATTTTCGGTATAATATTACATGGATCGATTGCTGTCATGTTAAATCATTTTTAGCTGAGATTAGCCGAATGCTTGCATGTATCTGACTGCCAATTAATCGGCCAACCAGATGTATGCAGTCCATAATAATTCAATAATTTGTGACTGTAAATACAAATGAAACGACTTTTAAAAAAATCTCCACAGATGGCACAATGAACGAGCCCAAGATGCCAGCTGGTCTCTGCCCTGATCACAAGGCTCCAATCGTGCTGTTCCTCGACCGAGTGTACGGCATTGATTCTCTGGACTTTCTGGTGCATCTACTCGACATTGGCTTTTTGCCTGACCTCCGTGCAGCTAGCTCGCTAGATTCTGTGAGTTCCTTCATAATGTTTCATCACCTCTCTTTCCTGTTTGGTTTCACCTGCTGAAGTTAGTTGCACCAAATAGGGGCAAAAAATCAAACGATAAATTCTCTCTTCAGTCAGAGGTCAACAATGAAGAATAACCTTTTGAGAAATAAATTCCCAAACAGAAAACTTTCTGGATCATTTTCATCATTGCAGCAATTGTTTCCAGTTTTCGAAAATTCACCACCACATAGTAATCTCGGCTGAGTGAAGATTTCTACCACCGAGTCTCCCCAGTTATCTATTTCCAGATTTAGGAGTATTTAGAATGCTTGACTTAGGATAGGAGGTGAAACTTGAGGAAATGTGTAGTAGGATGTTGAGCGATTAATAGGTGGAAAGTTGAAAAGTGGAGTGAAAAATGGTATAAACACAAAGTGTGAGGCAGCTCATATTCAACTGTAGCTTACCTTGGATTACCTTATGTGTGTGCAAGAAATAACTAAGATTCAAATCTACTTCCCATGTCTTATCTAAAGTTTATGTATGGTTGTTACATCATGCTCCTTTGTGTAAAGAGGATGAACTCCATCAACACAATTACATCCTTTTTCTTCCTTTGGCATTAGCCGGCTCTGAGCCATACAGACATGGCACTAGCCATGTTCCGTTACCTCAGTTCAGCGGTTTTCCCTTTAATTACAAAGTGTGCGCCACTCATCAACTGTACGGAGCACCATGCTTCACTCCTCGACTCGACACTCCATACTGTCTACAAGCTTTCCAAGGGACGCTCACTCACAAAGGCCCAAAGAGACTCTGTTGAAGATTGCCTGCTGGCTATGAGCAGGTATGGTCTTGGTTCTCTCACTCAACATGTGATTGCATTCTTCTCTCTTTTCGAACTCGAGTACCCTCACAGTTCTTGATCCAACTCGATTGTCCCGATGTACACCTGCAGGCAAATGAGGCCTTCCATGATGCAGCACTTGCTTCGTAGGCTTTCATTTGACGTCCCTCAACTGAACGAGCATGCCAAGATGCCCCTCAAGGTGTGAACACATATTTCTGTCAGGACTCCTGTAGATGAATGGCCATTGTGCAATGCCGTTTGTATTGTTTTATTTAATATTGATCACAAGATTGTGAAAGTGTGAAGAGTTGTTATCCTTATGGAGGTTTTTCACATTGAAAGAATTTTAATATTGATGAAAAATTCATTTTTCACAACATTCCATCACCCAACATTCACTGAAATCTTCCCACACCAGCTCCTGACGATACACTATGAACGCTGTTGGCGTTACTATTGCCTTCCGGGTGGTTGGAGTGGTTTTGGAACGGCATCGGAGGAGGAGTTGCATCTCACACGCAAACTCTTCTGGGGGATCTTTGACTCCTTGGCTCAGCAGGTGTGCAGTCACCACAGTGTGTGTTGTGAATACCTAAAGCATTTTACTATCAATGTTTGAGGATAGGATAGCAAACTAACGCTTTGCTTGAAATGTCCCCAGGATATATATATATATATATATATATATATATATATATATATATATATATATATATATATATATATATATATATATATATATGTATTATATATACCTGTCATAAGAAACAGTTTTAAATTTGCAGGGAATTAGAGAATATGATGAAGAAAGATGGTGTCTGCCGTGCCTTTTCATCGTGCTCATGTTAATTTGCCCCAATGGAATTGAGGGTGAATGGGCATCAAATGCAGACCAGAAAAGGCAAAGCAGGCATCTCCTTGGAGGTCATTTTTAAACCTGCTAGGTTTTAAATTGACAGTCTGATAACAACATGGAAATTTAGGGGGAAGGGATTGTGCTTTCTCAGTCTTCAAAACGTTTGAATCTTATGGGATTTTGGATCTGGCTCACCCTCTGGGATGGCAGTCGAGTTCCTTTAGCACTGAGGCAATCACTGTACTTGTATTTAGTGAGAACTGGCTAATATGTTAAATAAAAGGAGGTGACTTGTTATTGTTTCGGATGGATTATATTCAAACGATCTGCAGTGTTGGGGACTACCCACATAGCTTCCTGGGCAAGGAAATATATTGGGGTAGTTTGCTATTGCCTGATGGATGTTGAGGATATTTACCGATATAAGAGGTATGGTGATGTTCAGAATTGTTCGTGTGTGTGTGTGGTGTAGCGCTGTGAACCAGAACTCTTCAAGCTGGCCCTGCCTTGCCTTAGCGCCATCGCCGGTGCCCTTCCACCAGACTACATGGAATCTCAATACATGGCAGCGTTGGAGAAACAGGCTGCAGTGGACACAGAGGGGAACTTCGACCCTAGGCCTGTGGATACCATCAGGTGGGTGACAATCTGTATGACAATGGCGATAACTAATAAAAAATATAATTACAGGCATGTTTTTTTTAAACTATGACAATAATTTTTTTTTTTTTTTTTCGGAACGATCCTCTTATTTTGCCTGCATTCTCAATCATGTGCAATCACCTTGATCACTGATTTAACTCTCACTACCATTTCCCCAAAGCATACTGATCCCAGAGAAATTTGATGGCGTTACCAACAAGTATGCTGAGCACACACATGACAAGTGGGCTATGGAAAAGGTAAGGTTCTTTCTTCTTCTTTTTTTATTTCTCGTCTTGCTTCTCTCTCTCTCCCTGTCTCTGTCCCTGTCTCTCTCTCTCTCTCTCTCTCTCTCTCTCTCTCTCTCACACTCTCTCTCTCTCTCTCTCTCTCTCTCTCTCTCTCTCTCTCTCTCTCTCTCTCTCCTTAATATCTCCCCTATTTTTTAATCCTTCTTTTGCTGAGGTTATTTTCCTTTCTTTGTTCCTCTCTTGGTTTCTTTCTTTCCTTTCTCTTTTCTTTCTTCATGTATCAATTATTCTTGCTCCAACATATTTATAACATCTGTAGAATGTATGACATTTGTTTAGAACTTGATTTGGGCCTCATGTGTTTAATCCCTGAGCTAAAAGATATTTCATCATTGGGTTGTTGCTCCACATGTCAGTTGAATCTGCAGCCTCAGCTAAGCTCTTGGGCCGTCCACCCTCCTCCCCGTTCCCACAGCACGATCTTTCTCTGTGCCTTCAACAAAAATTCCTTCCACCCATTCCATGGACTTTATCTTAGAATGTTAAATTTGTGAATTTTGAGAATTCCAGTTTGCAGAGGTTGTCTGCACACACAAATCAAATCCCCGGAAGGAAATCCAACTAAAGGCAATCTCAGATCATTCCGAAAAGCTGCAACAAGTGTGTATCTACTCTCAAGAGAGCCCGAAAACAACATCTGTCCATCTTTAAGATTGAACTAAACCTGGTGGTGCCATGTTAAGTCTGTCTCTGGAGTATGCTCCCTTTCCATGCCTTCCATCCTTTCCCTCTCTTCAAATACTCCGCTCGTGAGAAGTCCGACTGCCTCAATTCTGTGATTGCTTTCAAATTCTGTGTGCCCAACCCCTCGCTCTCGGTACCTATCCTACCCCGTCATACCCAACTGCTCCTGGACTCTGTGTCTTTTGCACCTGAGAAGGTGGAGAAGGTTCTTTCAACCCTCAACTCTGATTCTGCAACTGGACTGGATGGCATCAGCTCACATGTCTTTAAATCCACTCTGCTGCTTTTGCACATCCTCTTTCTGCTCCTTCAATCCTATCCTTTGCCCTCAGTCATCTTCCCTCTGCTTGGAAATCAGCCAACATCACTGCATTACATAAAAATGTGCAAAAACCGATCCCCTCAACTACAAACCTATCAGCTTACTTCCAATCATCATCAAGGTCATGGAATCTATCCTTGTAGTTGATGTAAAATCCTTCCTTTTCTCCTACAACCTCATCTCAGATCACCAATTCAGTTTCAGACCAGGTCACTCCACCTTGGACATGCTGCTTCTGCTTGTCCAACAATGGATGGGGGTCCTCAATGTCAGACATGAGATTAGGGCCTTCTCTCTGGACATCTCCCATACTTTTGATAGTCTGGCATCCTGCCTTACTCTCAAAATGTATGGCATTCCAAGGCCAACTCCACACATGGCTTACTGACCTCCTCTACTCTCATAGCCGTGTGCCTCTCAATGGTTCTTATGTTGGTTCAATGGTTCTTCCATCTCCTCTCCTTGTTTAGGCTGTAGTGCCCCAAGACATTGTTCTCGGCCCAGTCCTATCCCTAATCTTCATCAGTGATCAATTTCACTCTCTGAAAAATCGCCTTTATATATTTGCTGATGACTCCAACCTCTGCCTTGACATCCCTCATCCTTCAGATCGGTAGGCAGCAGCCTCTTCCCTCCCTGCAGACCTTGACATAATCATAAGATTCAAACATTTGTAATGTCTTTAAATCCTGACAAATCTCACACTATCACTCCCCCTCTCTGAAAGGACGATTTGGCAACCCCCCCCCTCCCATCTACGTTCAGTCATTCAAAGTCCTGGGTCTCACAAACAGACAGCCATGATCTTTCATGGGCAAACCACATTTCTAAGTTGGCCTTCAAAACCAGCCAGCGACTGGGCATCCTCCGTCATACGAAGCCCTTCCTTGACACACTTGAACTCCTATCTACCTACAAGGTATTAACCCACAGCAAGAAGGAGTATTGCTCTCCACTCTGGGCTGGCTTCCCTGCCTCACATCTTGCTCAGCTTGATGCCATGGAAAACAAGGCCTTCCAGCTCATTGGAATCTCCAATGTTGAAGCTGAGTCTATGGGCCGATAAACTTCTCATCGCAGACAGGTCAAGGGTCTCTCTGTCTTCTACCGCCTCCTTTCTGATATCGCGCCCTCTGCTCTTTGCCCCCTCAGGTTTTTGCTGGACACATCTGATCAACCAGCAACCTCATTCTGGTGAAACTTCAAAATCCATGATCACTGCTCACCTCCACTCATTTGTTCCTCTTTTTTTCTCTCCTATGGAACCAACTTCCACAAGCTCTTCAATCTCATTCTTCCCTCCAAGTCTTCAAGACAGCTGTTCACTCCCATCTCAGATCATCCCCCATTCAAAACCATGATCTCTTCTAACCCGTTAACCTCTTCATCCCCAAGTCCACCTCCTTCCAAATTTCCAGTTTTTCCTTCCTGAGAGTTTGGTTCTGTATCCATCTTGTCCATGCCCTGCATCCTCCCTGACCTCTTTTTCCATCCCACTTTCCTTATTTGTCTAAGTCTCTCTCTAGTTTATCATTCAACCCTGCTGTTGATGTTTCCCCCCAATTTCTACTGTTCCTTTTGTTCTGTTGTGTCTTGATCTGTTCAGTGCTCTCGCTCTCCCATGAGCCTTCCACGAACCTTGTTTACAAAATAAACCACAATGTTACATGACATTTTTTTCATTTTGGACAAATTTGTAAGGCCTGGCCAGGGAAGCGGTCATTTGGAAATGTAAGGCAATGTAATTAGTAAGGAAATGTTGTACAATGCAGTATTCGTGCTTCCTTTTTATAATTCCATGGCAAGTGAGCATTGTTTTTTTTTTGCGTCATTGACTCTGCAATGCCCATAACTATTGTCTCATCACCTAACTTAACAATTAATGAGCTTTGTTACTTTGCTGCATATGCATGCTCAGTGAAGGCCTCATTTGTAGGAATATTAACTTGAATTGCAGACATTCTCAAGCAGATGCAATATTTTTCCCCCTCTCCCTCATTCTCCCAATTCACTTTGACCCCTGTAAAAATCAAATGAAAGACACCTGACCAATGCTTACCGACTTTAGTCTGAAGGGGTTGCGGTAATCAGGTTTTTCTCTGCCATGTCTTGTCTGGATTGGTTTAAATATAAAGCTTGCAGGATCAAAACCTTTAATGTTGTGACCAAATTTGATCTTTGACCCTTGTGAAATGGAAAGGAAGACACTTCACCAATTTCTCCCTGCTTTTTTTTCAGTTGGGGCTGCAGGAAGGTATGCTTGTGCCAGGTTTTGGCTGCATTGGATAAAATACATACAGTAAATGCATATGGCATGCCAAAAACCTGAATTTGGCAACTAATTTTGACCTTTAATCCCTGGAAAATCGAAAAGGAAATGTCAGACAATGCCTACCTGCTTTAGTCTGTAAGAGCTGTTGTAAGGCATCATTTTGCCAATCCTTGTGTAGATCAGTTGAAATACAGAGAGATGGCAAGTCAGAATCCTACTATCAATTTGTAATTGCTGACTGTCTTTTTTTTCTTGTTTTTTTTATGACTTCAAGTCGATATTTTCTTCATAGTCGAGGTTTTCTTCATAGTCGAGGTTCATGGAAGAGCTAGTACACTGAACGGATCAGGACGTACCAAACAAAACCAGAATGCAAAACACGCATGCATGGCGTGGACAAGATGGATACAGAAGGAAACTCCAAGGAAACTCCAAGTAGGGAAAACTGTAAAATTGGAAGGAGGAGGGATTGCAGACTTGGGTATTTTGTTCGTATTCATCGTTACGTCACACATTGAAAGAACACCTTCACGTGAAACCATGTAAAGCAATTGTCATTTGTGAATTGTCAAGATGCAGATAATGGAAAAAAAAGAAAATTATAAATTGATGGTATAAACAAATATTGTGCAAGTAGCTAAAACCGTGTCCTGGGACTTATGACTCATCCTGGAGATGAATTCGTTTTTTTTGTTTCAATGAGAAGATAAACACACTCGTAGATTAGTATAAAGTTTAGATTTTCCTTCCTGTTAAGACTTGAATGGGGTTTTCTTATTGAATCAAATTAAATTTGCTGCTTGAACTGAGAATAATTTTTTTCAACCAGTTGATTGTCAAAAGAAAGATAGCCCTCTTGCTTAACCTCTTATTCCTTTTATGGCAGTTGACAGCCGACTGGACCTGCTCTGAAATCCTCGATGAGGAAGCAAAAACTCACCCAATGCTCAAGCCTTTCAAACTCTTTTCTGAGAAGGTAACCTTTCTAATATATACATATATATATATATATATATATATATATATATATATATATATATATATATATATGTATATATATATATATATATATATATATATATATATATATATATATATATATATATATATATATATATATATATATATATATGTTGTGTGTGTGTGTGTGTGTGTATTGTTGCTGAAATGTAATTTGGGGGTTAAATAATCTTCAGTATAATGGCAGGTATTTAAGTGTCTGTTTAGTTAAGCGTATCTTACTATATGTGAATAGATATGTGTTGCATATGTAATCGATAGTCGTCCACCTCCCGAGTGTTTCTCTTCAGATCCATATTCCTATATTGTTCCATGTAGTCTTCCGTTTCTTTCGTCTCCCCATATGGTAAGAGCGGCTGTAACTGCCCAAAACTGCATCCCGGCATAGCACCTGTACGTGGCAAAACGCCGGATCACAATGCGTTCATGCCCATCGAATATGCCACCAATCTGGGGGTGAGCATAAAACACGTCACAATACAATCCCACCCCCTTTATAATGCCACCAATCAGGGGGATGCATCAATCAGATCAGAAAGTCATGATGCTCCCAAATTAAGCAGCCAATTGGGGACAACGCACAGGGATCACAACCGACCGAAGGCAGAGCTACACTTTAGGCCGTAAAAGAGTAGGCTCATTTGTGGCTTGTGGCTCTTGGGTGTTTCATCACCGATGGCTGTCTTGTCATCGTCACTTCCCTGGAGACCGATTGCTATGCTGGACTCACCCACCGATCAGCGACTCACCCAATTTGAACTTGGGCTTCCGGGTCGGACCGTGTGACTGTATTTTATATATATATATATATATATATATATATATATATATATATATATATATATATATATATATATATATATATATATGTATATATTGTTGTGGTTGACGAAATTCACAAACCACCATTCAGGTCCCTTAGGTGAGATATCTCTGTAAGTATATGTGTAGTTAGGCCCAAACCCGTTGTTTCGAGGGAATAAATGTCATTCAGTCGGGCTGCGACTCTTCAGGATAGCCGTTTTTCTTTTACTATCTTTATTTTGGACCAGCCGCCATTACTACCACCACCAACCACAACGCCGCTTCACAACAACAACCACCAACCACAACGCCGCTTCACAACAACAACCACCAACCACAACTCCGCTTCACAACAACAACCACCAACCACAACGCCGCTTCACAACAACAGCCACGAACTTTACCGTCACAACTTGCCCTCGCAACCATCGCATCACCGCCATTCCCACGCCACTTGTGGGCACCGATACTGGACTCGTGTAGGGCGCGCACCGAGCAGCATGTTCAGAAACATCACAGACTTTCCGAAGAAAAACGGATCAAAAACAACTCACGCCCACTTCTGTTCCGTCCTATCGGCGAGCTGGGGCGAATTGGCCCCGCCTCCAGGGCGTTGGAGTGAGGACGCTATATGCAAATTCATGGATCAAAAAGCATTCACGCCCACTTTTCCTCGGTCCAATGGGGAGCCAGTTAGAGAGGTGAAGGGTCGGAGGCAGAGGGTCAAAGGTGAAGGAGCGAAGCCACGGGGCTTATATAAACGGCCGCGCTCGCCAAACAGTTGGCAGTTGTGGGTTCGGAGGGGAGAAGTCAAGAGTGAAGAGTTGGGACGAGCCAAGAGAGGAGATGGAGAGGGCGATTAGACGGAGCTGTGGAGAGGTGGCGGCGGCGAAGGCGGACAAGGGGGTGCTCGCGTCGGTGCCGGGAGCTGCAGAGGGAGAGGCCAGCAACGCGACCAAGGTCAAGGAGGAGACGCTCGTCGCGGGACCCGAGACAGGGTGATATCCTCCTCCCCCCCGAGCATCAACAACCCCCTCCTGTTTCCCCCCGCGCTGAGATAGTGCGACAAGGGGGCCCCTTTCCCACCCCCTACCAGACACTGTCCGCGAGGCCCGCGGAGTTGAGGCGCCACCGCCGCTTTGCGTCTCATCATCAGACGGGTAGGCCCGACACGGTCTCGGCCCCAGGCCCGCCTACCCCCCTCATCCTGGAGGGTGGTTCTTTTTCTTTTGCTTTGAGTATCTGTGTTGTCGGCGCCGTCTGTGAAGTAAAATTGTATAAGTGTTGCCGTGTGCTCGGTAGTCGGATAGCTCTGCATTGTGTTTCTCTTTTATATTTGCTTTTTGTGTAATATTGTGTTTCTCCTTTTACATGTGCTTTTGGTGTAATTGTATATGTGTGTTTTCCGTGTGCCATCGTGAAATAAATGTGCTTATGGTTGAACTGTTTTCCCGCTTCGCTTCGTCTTTTCTTTCATTGAATCTCCATCTTGCTTCACGTAAAGGGTTGGTCGTGGGCTAAAACGCCCGATAGTTAATCGAACCGTCGAGGCCGACGAATAACACCGCTCGGTTATCCCGATAGTACGGAGCGGGTCGCTTAAAGTGGCCCGTGTCCGAAGTCGACCTGCGGCGAGGTGCGATCGCCCGGTCTACCCTCCGTGTGGGTACTTAGGTAGGTCGAATTTGGCGAGCAACCCTATCGCACGCGGGGGCCGATTGGCACGATTGTGGTGAGACCGAAAGGTCCACCCGTGACTAGTTCCCGGCGTTAGTCCGAGAGGGTCACGACTGGATGGTCCGTCCGGTGGGCGACGTGCCGCGATTCGAGTTACGTGGCCGTCCGCACGCCGGCGGGCGCGAATCCGCAACAATATATATATATATATATATATATATATATATATATATATATATATATATATATATATATATATATATATATATATATATATATATACTGTATATATATTCTCAAAAGGTTTGTGATCATTATTATAAAATTAATAATTGACATTTCGTGTAATCTGATTCCTCAATTTGTTCAAAAGCAGACTGGTCACCCTTTCTCTTTATTCCTAACTCCATTAATGTCACATGTTTCTTTGTGCAGGAAAAGGAAACGTACCGCTGGCCAATCAAGGAATCCGTCAAAACGATGCTGGCATTGGGTTGGATGATTGAGCGCTCACGTGATGCCGATGCTATGGCAACCCAAATGAAGGCCCAAGCCTCTCAGGTGAGAGTGAAATCTGTATTGGTTATTGGTGAAGAAGCATTGCTACAATATGACTCTGTGGATTTCCCTTGAGACCAGCAAACATTTCAAACTTGAAGATAACCTGATAACCACACTGTTTTGCCCTGGTAACTATGGATAGGCTCATAACCACACTATTTTGCCATAGTTACTCGGGATAGGGCTGATAAGCACACTGATTTCCCCTAATTACTAGGGATAGGCTGATAACCATGCTATTTTCTTCCAAATTACTATGGATAGCCTGATAACTACACTGTCCTAGTTATTAGGGATAGCCTGATGACCATATTGATTTACCTGAGTGTAAGGCAGAGGTTCTCTAATTAACTAATCCAATGTACTATCATTTAGCACTGTTTTTACCATTAAAGTAAGTTTATTCAATCAATCCACTCGTTTTCATCTCCATCCCCTCCACTTTGTATCCCTTGCAAACATGGAGAGTTCTTCTAAAACAATAAAAACTCAACCAAAAGCCTGAACCATATCTCAATCTGTTATGTCTCCGAACAAAGTTTGAGATGTAAAACGAAAGTGTTAATATTTGTATAGAAATTGTTTTATTCAAACAAAGTATGGGATGCACGGTGCATTATCCACTTTACACCACACTTCGATTCTCAATATCATATCACTGAGTCATTCATTTTGGTTACAAAGTTACAAAATTATTTTTCTGACCATTACCTCTGAGCTTGAATATTGTCCTTCACAATATGTACATAACTCAGTTTGGTTTATCATGAGGAGAAATCAGTTAATGTAGTGAAGCAATTTTGAATTGTGGATAGTGAGTGCATGCTATCCTGATTGGGAGTTTGTTTAAAAGAAGACTGGCCTTTGTGTTCGCATTGTGTGGATTAGTCAATGACAAAGCATTGTTTCCCAAAAATAAAAACGATTCTGAAAATGACTTCATGCTTTCAATCACCAACGATGGAATTGTTTAAAAGCTCTTTGATTTTCAACTCAATTAGACTCATTTATTTGGAAGGTAATAAGGTCTACTTTTTGCAAAAGCTTGAATTGGTTTTCTCCTCAAATCCTGTTCGTAATTTGAAAATTAAGTTATCACGACTAACTAGTTGAGCTCACCGGCAGGCAAGGTTCAGGTCCAACATTTGGACCACCGAGCGGTCCTCATCCGGGACCGTGCAGGCCTCGTGAGCCTCACCCTGAATGCGAGTTGGCAGGCCTTCATTTTTTAAAATATCAATAATATAGTTCCAAATAGAACGAGTTAGTTTGTGATCTGTTAGTAATGCTAAGTTTGGTTCAAATTCACCTTAGTCCACAGTACACTTGTCGGTCCTGATGATACATTGCTCAGTACAAATGAAGATTCAGGAGTGGTATTTACCAGAGTCCTCACATGTATTTTCAATGTTACTAGACGACCCGTGAACCCGTTGGGTTCCTGTTGTGACAGCAGTTGATAAAAAAAACATCATTTGAAGAAAAAAACAAGATAGCTCCAGTGAACTATACCGCTAATGGTTGTTTGCATTGATCAAATTCTCCCAAAGAGTACTTGACTGAATCGGGAATTGATTTTTTATCCCCCGCCGCTTGGCGGAAGGGGGATATTGTTGTCACCTAGGGCGTCTGGCTGTCCGTCCGTCCGTCCATCCATCCGTCCGGGTGTCAACATTTATAGCTGTGAGTGCGATAACTCATAAACTGTTCACCATATCTATTTGAAATTTGGGTCACACATGTACCACCTGAAAAGGAAGAACCCTATTGATTTTGGGCGTGGCCGGATCCAAGATGGCCGACTGGGGTGGCCATTTTGAAAAAAAAAGTTTTTTGTAAGAATTGGAAAACCGCTTATCTGATTTCAATTATTTTTGGTTTCTACGTTCCTCACCCCTGGGAACTTTTTCGAGATGATGACCAAATGGTGTCTTGTTTCCAATTCACCTCCCTCATTATCTGGAATATGTATGACCTTTTTCATTCAATGGCGGGGGATTCCCCATCTCTGATGGTATATTTTTAATATTTTTTTTTTGCCCTATTTTAATGAAACTTGAGACTGCACACCGCAGGAGAATAGTAAGTAAGGTGGCCCTAAAATTTTTGCGCTATCGTGTACCCTTTTGCCTGTATTTCGGGAACATACATACATATACATACATATACATACATACATACATACATACATACATACAAGAGGAGAGGTTTAGTAATATATAGAAGATAATGGAGCCTTCTCTATCAGTCTCTCTGACAATCTAAACAGTATTCATTCATAAATGCCTTTTAGTGTTTCCTTCATCCATTACACATTACCTAGCTCATTTGTTTCTCAATAAATGATTACGTATAGTTTTGTTTTTCCCAATTGTGTCTTGCCTTCACGTAATACTTATTGTCTCTTTAAGACAAAGGCCCAGACATTCCATTGGTTGGTCTGCTGAATCATCGAGCTATCTTTCTTTGTCATGATCTCAACCCAAACATCCTCTTTTGCCTCGTCTTAATAGATGAATAATTTTTATACAGATTGTATTTCATTTGGTATGCTTACAGACACCAACAGATGGTTACACACCCCGACCGGCAGACCTGAACACTGTCACACTGTCCCGCGACCTCCAGGTGAAATGCATGAATTGATAACATAGCTCTGAACAAGTGCATTGTATTTTTTTCTTTGGAATGCATCTTGTTGTGTCATTTGTTTTATAAAGCAAATTAACTCTCAACTGAAAGGTGTATTGTTGAGACAAATATTCAGCCTCATGGTTTGGTCAAATTGTTTTTGATGTAGCTGTTCCCCACTGCGGAATGTTTCCATTTTAAGATCACTTGTTGTTGGGTATTGTTTCCAGACCTTGATTACAGTGTTGTTCATAAGAGAAACCATGACAACACCTTTCAAAGCCTAAACTATCATCCTCATTTGGCCTTTACTTTCTGAAAATCGTCCTTGACTCGTTTACGTCAATGTGTTTTAGTCCATTTGAGGGAGAGTATCATTTTCTGTTCAACTGTACTTTTGTTCCAAGCTTTTCTCACCACGTGCCGAACAGGTTCAATTGGAGTTTGTATTTCCTTGTTTTTTTTTTTTGATTCATTCCATTATATATTTTTATTCCAGATATGTTGATGTATTTTTCCATTTTTCATCTCATAATATAGGTAATGGGTACTGATAGGTCAGGTGAGGTATGGGAGCATGTGCCGGAGCAGCGCGTCGCTGCGTCCACTTTCCGCCAGTACTCCAGGGGCTTCCGCCTGGCCATTCCCCAGGTAGATGCCTGGTCCATCCTCATCTCATTGAGATGCCAATTAACCTGCTGCAACCACGAGGCACATAGTGGGCCCGTTGACCTCCTCCACTCACGAGGCGCCCTCGCTGAGAGAATCTGGTGAGCAGGATCAGCATCAGGAAAATGAGCCACATGTTCATACAGCCACAGCTGGTGCTCACAGACTATACAGGTAACACATCTTATCTGTGTCTCTCAGCAAATGCTCGTTGGACGCAAAATCTTACCGGCGATATCCAAGGATTCTCCAAAGAGACCTGGTACCGAAGGAGTTAAGTCTTTGTCTCAGATCCTTGGTTAGAGTCCAAGTCTCACATCTGTAGAGCAAGACTGGAAGCACCAGGACTTAAAGACTCAGACCTTCATCCTCCTGCATCGGTATCGACAGCGCCGCATCTCATGATCCAGTGCATCTATGACTCCCCAGGCCCGATCCAGACATCATCTGTGAAATCAAGGTCAAAGATCTTGACATTCCCAAACGATGCACCGCAGCTTGATCTGTCCGACCTCCTTCCCAAAAAGCAGTCCATACAAGTGCTGCTGTTGGTGGTCGTATGGCAGCCTAGCTGTCGGGGTAGCTATCATTTCTTGAAGCGCAACTGTGTCGCTGATGCAGTGCCCCTCTAGCAGTACACACACTGGAACTGGTACTCATTTTGCCGACCTCAGAAGGATGACAGGCTGAGTCAACCCCCTGGTGAATTAATTCAGCAGCCGACGGGACTTGAACTCAGGACCCTAGGATCCCAAGCCGCCACCCTAATCACTGAGCCAACATCAGGCTTGTACAAGTGCTGAAAAGTGGAGGGGGCCAGTACACTTCCCTGACGAACTCTAGTCACAATTGGAAATAAGTCAGTGTTGGAACCACCACACCTCACAGCACTCTCAGAACCAGAGTATAGTTCAGAAATCAGATTGATCAGTCTTGGTGGCACACCACAAAGACCAAGAACCCTCCAGAGGGCATCCCGATTCACTGAATCGAACGCTTTGTGGAGATCAACATTGGCTGCAAGCATCCCCTGCTGAAACTGTTGCCTGCATTTGGTGAAGACCTGAAGAGCAAGGATAAGGTCAGTCTTTGACCTCTTTGGTACTGTATATCCAGACTGCTCTTGGCGCTGGTGCTCAAGCAGATGGTGACAAACACTATCAATAATTATCCAAGCAAAGACCTTGCCCAGCACTGACAGCAGCATCACCCCTTGACAGTTGTTGCAGTCCTTGCGATCACCCTTCCCTTTCCAGAGAGGACCAACAAGGCCTCCCAGTCAGTTGAGATGATGTCTGTATTCCAGTCAGAGCACAGAACTGCATGCAATGACATGAGTACAGCATTTCCACCAGCCTTGAGAAGTTCAGCATGGATGCCACAGATCCCAGGAGCTTTACCCCATTTCAACTGGTTCACCGCAGCCTGTGTTCACAGTTGATGGAGGGTCAGCAGTAGATCACACACGTGACATCCAACTCAGCAGCTGGTGGGTCAGCCTGATACAGCTGCTCAAAGTAACTGGCTCAGCAGGCCTTCAATTAAGTCGCTTCTGTCAAGAGCTCACCGCCCTCCGTTCTCACAGCAGTGCACCGACGGACAGGCTTGGAGGAATGCAATGCACTTATTCCTCTGTGAGCAAGACAAGAATCACTTTGCCACAGGTGATTCTTTACCCCTTCACAGTTTCCTCGCACAAAAGGCTCCTTATCCACCCTTGGTGCACATTCAGTTTTACACCTCAGCTCCCTGAACAGCTCAGTTCTGCCATTAAACTTGGCCCTGCAACTCTGATCATTGGTATCCAGTGTTCTCTGGGTGATAAAGTTCCTTTTCGCCTGACAGTGAGTTCCAAGGCAACCATGAGCAACATCAAAAATGGTGGTCTTGAAAGTACTCCACAACTCTTCATGATGCCCCGAAACACCCAGACCCCCCCCCCCAGATCCCCACTCAGCTTCTTCACAAACTCCTCAGCTACCCTCTCATCCTTGACCTTTTTAACATCCAGCCTAGGCTAGGATGGTACCATTCTCCTTATTTTTGAGCTGCAACTTCAGAGTTGTTGCAACAAGCCTGTGGTCAGTATTGAGGAACTGAGCACTCTGATAGATCCTGCAGTTCTGGAGCATCCTCCAGCGACCATCAATGAGTACCTGGTCATTCTCGTTTGCCATACCACTAGCATTGGAATACGAAGTTCAGTGAAGTGGCTGTGAGCATTGAATTGACAAACCAGCCACCCTCAGTCCACGACTTCTTGCAAAGTCAAGGGACGTAGTGCTATTCTGGTTCACAATGTCAGACCCATGGGGACCAACACGTGTCTCATAACCATCCCTATCAGTGCCAGTCGATGCATTGAAATTCACAAAGACGAGAAGAGTATCTCGTTGGGGGCATTGATCAACCACGAACTGTAGCATGGCATAGAACCCCTTCTTCACCATGTAGCGTGGCGAGATCACTCGCCTCAGTCGGAGCAAATACAGAAACCAGGGAAATGACACCCAGATAGTGACAAATACTCAGTCTTGTTGACCAGTGTTACCTCAATTATCATGGGAGTAAGCTTATTGGATACAGCTACAGCAACCCCTAGCACGTGGTAACCATTAGACTGGCCAGACCAGTAGTAGGTACAACCACGCACTGCACCATGATATATCACCACTACCCGGGCTCTGAACCTCAGAAGTGTTGTTATCCTGATGTTCAAATGCTTGGGCTCAGATGACAGCAGAGATAGGTAATCATCCTCTCTTTCAGTGAGGACATTCAAGGCACCCCCCCCCCCCAAAGGGACCGCCTCAAGTTAACCCGAGGAGAGCACCGTCTGGTGGACGACACCTCAGCACCACCCCGACAAACACCACTGCAATCCGACCCAGCTAGTTTTCCCCATGGTTTTCCTCCTATCATCAAAGATTGGGGCAAGGAAGGCTTTACCACATTCCCATCGTAAACAGGAAGTACTCCAATGGAGTGGGTTTTCTTAGTTTTATCTGTATTTTTGTGTATATTGTGGAATGAAGCATTTTACGGTGGGCAGAGTGCAAATCCTGACACCATTCGCCGAGAGAGAGAGGTACCCAACTGCACGAGGATGTCCACAGATATAGTTGGGCACCAGATATGGATGGCCATTGGTTCACAAGGAGCTCCTCCACCCTTTGACAGGTTTTGTTTTTAATCCTGCTGGTTGTCCATATCCATACACCCTCCTCACTCGGAAACCTGGTTGTGGAGACGGTTTAGTCACCGACAACCCAACCATGAAATAGGATAGGACAGGTTAACATGGTACCTGTAGAAAGTCACAGATTTGATCTGGCCTGACCAGACTGACAAACACTGATACTTCGGCGATCAATGATGGTTACTTTGATTTGCTTCTAATCATTGAGGTTTTATTGCAATGATTGCAACCTATAGAGGCAGGCAATGATTATCCCCATGCTTTTTGAAAAAAAACGGAGGATATTTCAATCTGGTCTGTTCATCTGTCCGTCTGACCGTCTGTCACACTATCTCCTAAACAGTTGTGCAGAAATTCACCAAACCTGGTAGTTATGATCACCACATGGCAAGAAGTTTTGGCCCTGCCCTATGGGTAAGGATCGAAAGGTGAAATCCCCCAAAATGCAATCATGGGCACTGTTTTAAACATTTTGTAAATGAAAAGTTGAATATGCAATGAACAATGGGGATGCATTAAATACGTAATGATTTTTTGGATTTGACCCCCAGTTCATGCCCCCTTTGGGTCAAAGGCTTCAAAACGGGGGAAATGTTTTTTTTTAACTCAGTATTTCATATTGGGTCATTCCTGGAGGAGCTTTATGCCATCTTTCAATTTTGCTTGAAGGTCGAAGCGTGGGGATTTGCGATGGTGCATCATCATCTTCGCTCTAGTTTTATGTTGCAACATTCCGTGGATCTCTAAAGACCCGCCAGACACAAAGGGCCTGAGAGGTCCCTCTTAATTTGTCTATGGGCTGACGATTAGGTCCTACAGTTGGGTCATACTTCCCGTGGTGACTCTCGGGACATGAATCAGGCGGCCAGGGAACGTCCGAAGGCACAACCAGTACCTTGACCAGAATGAACCACTGGAGCAGGGAGAAGCCGGAGACAAAGAGCTTTCGTGCCATGTGTCCTCTTTTATTAACTCCCCTCTGGGTGGCCTCTCAGTCTGCTGGCCGCTCTGCGTGGACAGTCACCCCCACCTTTTCGGAGCTGCGTGGTCCCATGTGTTTAGTCCTCATGCAAACAATGTGCACCAATGTGGCTGTCGACGTTGCTGGTATCATGTGCAGGTACCTGCCCTGACTGCTTGTTTCATGTGGCACCATGCGCTGTTGTCCTCTCTCGGCAACGTGGACCCTTGGTGCTGTTAATGCAAATGATATATACAGACAGACCACATTGGGGAAAACCACATAAAACACAGACGTGGGGAAATCGGGAGCATAGACACGAACAATGTGGGAAGAGAGGATGAGCTTTTCTAAAAACCTGATTCGACACAGCTTCACCACTACTTTAAACACACGCGCTTATGATAAAATGTACTTTAAAATAACCATTATAATTTATTCCCATTTCACCCTTCAGAAATATCCATAAAAAATATTTTGTACAGTCATTTACCATAACATGATTGATGACTCGGATATTTGTCCACAAACCCGAATCCCCAAACCACGCTACAAACATAGTCTATGGCTGAACAGCTGGCAGAGAATTACCACAACACCTGGGCAAAGAACAAGAAGATTGAGCTTGATGGGAAAGGTATGATATGCAATAAAATTAAGACTTTTGTGGATTGTCTGAGCATTGTGTACTTTTGTCGAGCTGCTGACACTCAAGATATGAACCCCACTGACTATCTGCATTAAATTACAAACTTCTCTCTGAGGAATGGAAACAAGCTCAGCTTGAGATAACCTTCAGTGATCTCATAAAATACTACATGTATGTGATTATATACTGGACTTAATAATACTCGGATTTGTCGCATTTAACCAACATTTTCCACCAAACAGATATGACAATCACGTGTTATTTTGGGATGTAATGTTTTTCACTTTAACAAGTACGTAGAACACAACATTCTCCTTCATTCGTGATTTCCATATCTTTGGCTCTTATTATGAAGGATGATTGTTTTAAACACTGTTTTGTATCTGCTAAATATTTTTCTCTGCTTGTAAAGTGACTTGATCTGCCTTTGATGGGATAAACGTTGATGTTAAGCTATGTTTGCCTGACAGGTGGAGGGACTCATCCTCTCCTTGTTCCGTACGACACACTCACGGCAAAGGAAAAGGCCAAAGATAGAGAAAAGGCTCAGGAACTGCTCAAGTTCTTCCAGATGAATGGATATGCCATTACACGGTCAGTACAACGCAGAGCTAAGAGGTGGACAATATAAGTGTCCGGTGGACTCGGTATGGGGGCACGTATGTATGACTGCTTCTGGCCATTGTCCCATTCCTCAGGATTCTGAGCACATATTAACTTCAGACTCACAAATATAAGTTGTTTTTTTTATCTGTTGTGTCAAAACCTCAGCGCAGAATATGTACTTTCAGAACAATGTCACAAACCCCCGAATTTCTTTAATGTATTGATGTACAACCCGATGTAGGCCAAACTTGCATTTATTAAAAAGATAGCAGATAACATGCAGACGTTGGGCCACCATTGGCAAAGGATCAGCAAAGTTCGGAACCGGATTTCTTTGGAAATAAGCAAAATTCGGAAGTAGACAAGCAGATTTATAGCGTCAGTCCAACATTGGCAATATGATGTCAACGTGACGTCGATTTGCCAATGTTGTGCACGGTGATGTACAGTGCAAGGCAACTGATGACTGCCTTTCCTTATTCCCTTCTTCCCCCACTGCTTTATCATACATTTATGCTCAGATAACAATATTCATGAAAGTCCCTCCCTGTTATATAGTGTAGTAGATTGTAGAAAAATCGTGCAAATTATGATACAAGCATCAAATTTGGCATTTCTGATCAAATCTGCCCGATTGACCATTTGAAAATCCAAATTTTGAAAAATTTGAAAAAAATAAAACTTCAAAAAAATTTGAAGTCACAGCTGGCTGAAATTCTTGAAGCACAAGTGAACATCCCAGACAGAGAACCAAGGGGAGATGCGGTCATCATTGATGGCTCAGCACTTATCAATGCCCTACCTCCACGCACTTCAAAGATATTTGATGACTATGCGAAAGAAGACATCATCCCAAAGGTGGAATCCTATGGTGTCAGGTACGAGAGGGTGGACGTAGTGTTTGATGTGTACAAGAAGTCAAGTCTGAAGTCCGAGGCAAGGTCAAAAAGGGGGCAAGGAATCAGAAGAAGTGACAGGAACCAGTAAGACCCCAAGTAACTGGAGAAGCTTTCTTTGAGATGACAGCAACAAGACTGAGCTGTTTCACTTCCTTGCGGAAAATATGTGTGAAGCACAGACGACAAGCACAGTCATTGTCACAAAAGGAGAAGATGCCATGAGCAACACAAGGAAGTCACTGAATGCTGTGTCTCCATGTTGTCATGAAGAAGCTGACACTCGAATATTTGTACACGCCAGGGATGCAACGACGGATGGTAGCAAGTCCATTATCATTAAGGCTAATGACACGAACGTACTGGTCATAGCAATATCTGTACTGCCATCCTTACAGGAACTAGGTCTTGAGAACATGGGGATTGCCTTTGGCCAAGGAGCCAAGGCGCGATGGATTCCAGTCCATGAGGTAGTTTCTGCAATAGGGCCTGAGAAAGCGAGAGGGATCCCATACTTCCATGCGTTCACTGGATGTGACGTCGTGTCTGCCTTCCACGGTAAAGGGAAGAAAACTGCATGGCAGACTTGGAACGTCTTTGATGATGTTTCTGAAACATTCACCAATCTCAGCCAGCATCCAACATTGATTCGTGATCTTGATTTTTTTGAAAAAAAAGTTTTTTTTCAAATTTTTCAAAATTTGGATTTTCAAATGGCCAATCAGGCAGATTTGATGAGAATCCCCTGGAGAACAAATGTGCCAAATTTGATGCTTGTATCATCATTTGCACGATTCCTCTCAAAAATTGCTGTTATCTGCCCCACTAATACAAGCTACTCATAATCACTCGAAGGTTCTGCATTGGAAGTAACCAGAAATTTCACAAACCTCGATTTGTTTTTTTTTTGCCCACATGGCTTAAAGTCAAACTACCATATTATAACTTTTCACATTTCTACTCCACTCAACTTTCAAAATAAACATCTCACCACAGCAAAGCTTAAAAAGTCTCGCATAATAAAAAATTAATTAATTCCATACCGGATCATTGACATACAAGAGTTAACATTGCACTGTACCAATACACCACCGAATTGTCTTTTGTAAAGCATTTGTTAAAGTGAGATTATGATATGGATGAGGTTGAAAATAGACAAATGGATGACATTATGTTCTAATGAGTGGATATCATTATGCTTGTACACAAAGTACAAGGACATTAACGAGAGGAAAATCGACAAATGGATGTGGTATAAAGGATTGGAATATAGAATCTCAACATCACGAGCCTTGCTCTCAGACAGGAATGCTAAACAATTCATACAATTTTGATAGGTGGTCGATTGTGTTTCGCTATTTCAGTTCTATATATTTTTTAAAGCCTAAATATAATGCATGAGATTATTCTGTCAAATGTTGGTGTGGTTTTCCCATCACCTAATTTTTCCAATAATTCCAGCAATCTGTGTGTCTGTCTTTCTGTGACCGCTGTTTCTCGACAACCACTGTTCCGATCTAATTGAAACTTGCCAGGTATATTGCTGGGGCCCTGTGGATGTGCCTTTTCAAGGTTTGATATTAATCGGACAAGCGGTTCCCAAGTTATGGCCATTTATTTACCAAACCAATGACAGGACACATTGCTGCGTGGGCGTGGCCGATGGGGAAAGGGCGCCATTTAGTTACCAATGACAGGACACGTTGCTTGGCGTTTTGCACCCACAGTATCTATCTTCTATCTATCTATAATTCCAGCAATCTCTGTTTGTTTGCCTTTCAAAAGGTTTGAAATTAATCGGACAAGTGGTTCCCAAGTTATGGCCTAGTTAGAGCGCGTTCCCCATTACGGGTTACAATGTATGGACTTCCGGATAGTGATGACTTACTGTATTGTAATAATTTCTCGATTTCTTATGCGCATTTATAGATAAACACAATGCCCCAACGCAGTCGCCGTTTACGAGAGCGAAGGAACGGCCTGGGTGCTTGTTTGAAAGTTATTATGATTATTTTTTTTGCACATACGGCCACGCAGTATCGGCACGCAAGAGCGAAGGAATGGCCTGCGTGGTTGTTTGAAAGTTATTATTATTATTTTTGCACGTGCGGCCACGCATATACGGACATGCGAGAGCGAAGGAACGGCCTGTGTGGTTGTTGTTTCTGGCACGCGGTTGGAAAGTTATTTATTTTTAATTTTTTTTGCACGTACGGCCACGCACGTACGGGCACGCACTAGTTTTTCCAATTATGCAAACCCTTGTGTGGTTTTCCCACTGGGTGATAAATGATAAAACCAATTCTCCTGTCGTACGGGTGTTGTTCTCCTGCATAAGCCCAATGGATACCTACAGAGCCTCTGCAGTAGTGCTGGAACTGAAAGCAAAAGCTCGCTTCGGATCCAGCTCAGTAATTTTGGCAAAAATTCCCAGGTTACGGATCGACTCAGAATTCGGACAAGTTTGAACATTTTTTTTTTTTACATGATCAAAGCTTGTGGAAGAGCTCGAATCAAGCATATATAAATTGATCACAAGGGGGACACATGGCCTCAATTGAAGGTGTGTTGACAGATACAGATAGCCACAACACTGCTTGCATAACAATACAATGATGCCAGATGCGGGGAATGATAACGGTAAATTAGTTACTTGATAGTGCAAAGTTTATTTCCATTCCTTTCATCTTATAACCTACAAATGAAAGGAGCCGAGTTTCTTGGTCACACTTCATTCTAGAGGGTTTCTGCTTCCTTCTTCTTCCTTTTCTTCCCTTTATAAGGGGTGAGATCCACCAGCACCAAGCTTCTGCCCTGCCTTGCACTCAATGCTCCGCCACTTCCCTCTGTCCTTAGCCATCTCTCTCCACATATTATTGATATCACTCCCCACACAATCTTCCCATCTCCACCACGGTCTACCTCTTTTCCTCCTGTCTTGCTCCATAAACCTATCAGCTCTCTTTGCCATTCTCGCTTTTTCCATCCACACCAAGTGCCCAGTCCACTTCAGCCAGCTTTTTACCAATCTCCCATTCAAGCTCATCTGAACACCAATCTCCACCCTCAGTTCATCCATCCATCCTCTTTTCATCCACCTTCTTCACTCCCGCAATCCTCCTGGCTCACTTTCGGCGGCACTCAAAGGAGACATGACTGAACTTAAGGAGGGAATAGGGACTCGACTTCAAGTGATGGCAAAGCAGTTAAAAGGTATTAAGGCAGAGGAAACCAAATAGCAGAATATTGTGACGTCCACGGGACTTGAACAGTCCCGCCATCGCAGAATGAGCCGAAACGATGGAGGCGGTTTATTTATTTATAACCCAAACATGGCGGTTCTAATCGCTCTACCGCAAACGGGACGAGGAAGGTGGCACGAGTCACTTTTCACTGAGTTGATGATGTTTATTTGTTTTATTATTACCAGAAATAACAAGACTCGGCAAGAAGAGGGATCCGGGGCGATTTGACGGGATGGTGTGGGATCGGGCGTGGGGAAAAAACACAGACAATTCCAATGAATATACAGTTCTCAATCCCTCTAAGGTGCCGAGCGCACACACACACACACACGCACACACACACACGCACACACACACACACACACACACACACACACACACACACACACACACACACACACACACACACACAAAACGTAGCTATTTCTGGTGGTCAGGCTGGACCATGGTGTGGACGCAACTGTCCCTGGATCGGCGTCGGACGAGCTGGCCTTGCTCTCGTCAGGGGGCAGGAGAAACCGTGGTGCTGTCGACCTCCTGGTCTTGGCCCAAGTCCGCTCACAGCTGCCAGGGAACCAGTTCTGGCGCCAAGTTGCGAGCAGGAGAGGGAGGCAGGTCCGCCCGCCGTTCAACCCCGTACTCCGAGTCAGCAGAACCCCAGAGCCAACCAAGGTGAGGCACAAGGCTCAGCAAGGCTCCAAGACACGATCAAGAACACGATCGAATCAGCACAACAACAAGGATGCTCCCCGCGCAACAGCCTCCCCACCAAAAAAACACGATCTTTTGGTTGTAATCTTCTTCCTCTTCCTTTTCGACCCCGAACAGAACCTTTTTATCCTCCTGTCCTCGTCACTTCCAATCGAGCAGTTTATTGGCCCACCGCCGTCGCCTTCTGCCAATCGTGATCACGGGGCGGAGCCATCCGCTGCACTGTCCTGTGACGTCACGGCCAGTCTCCAGAGAATACCAAAAGGGGTTTACGCAGACAGACTTACCCTATCCCGTGTCCCTATCTAATTACATGACAATTATCATTTCCCCCCTTGAAGAAATGAACATTTACTAGACAACTTATCACCACTGAATTGCTACTTATTACATCGAGATCCTGGTAAACTCGAACTGCATGGCATACCTAATTAAACATCCTAATTACCCTTTGAATGCATACCCCCCCTCAAACGTAACACTGCCCCCTCCTCTGGTACCGTAGCTCCTGCAAGGTATATCACAGGCGCTACCGTACCAGCCTTAACACTTACTGACTCACACCTAATTAACCTAACAAAATAAAGTAGGAGGGGCAATGGGCAGCGAGTCGCAGCTAACTTACCTATCCTGCTTAATGTACTACCCCCTTATGGCCTTATCCTCGCCTAAACAATCATTCGTTTTTTTATTTTTATTTTATTTTTTATTTTATCACATGAGAGCACTGAGCGAAGTTGCACTCCATCCTCCGGATCATCGCTCTTGCCCAGCACTCTTCCAGTGATCTGGGGAGGGGAAACAAAAGGTTCCACAAAAACACAACACTTATACTTTACATTCCTACTCTAAGTCTTAACGACACTATTCACAGGATATTTACACTTGACCGCCTCCCCCAGTGGATGCTAATAGACCCAGCGTTACCTGGGGAGCCAATTTTCAAATTTGCTTGCCCCAAAATTATGCGGACATCATGCCCTTGCTGCTCCTGTCAAGTTGTGCGGGATCGAGTGGGACTCACACATCTTCACAACACTCACACCATGGTCATCATCACATTTCTAGGTCATGGTCCTCATTTTAATCATGCAGGCTGAATCCCGTCATGGCCGTGGGGTGGGTTACCACAAGATGATGGGGGCATCTCAGGTGCAACCATGCCCACAAGTAAGCTTTAGTCCAACCTAGACGTTTCTCCGCCCCGCTCCCTTTGATTCCCACCCCCCTGGTAGCCATCAGCTCTCATCCCGTACAACACACTGGAAGGGGTCTCACTGGCTCCTCTGGCCTTCCTGGGTCGCCAAGGTCCTACCCGCCTTGGTCGCCCAACCAGACCCTCTCCCAGTTGGCTCCAGACACTGTCACCATTAGCCACCAGGTGGTGAATCTCCTTGAAGGGGGTCGCAATTCCCGCTCACCGTGAACTTCAGCAATCCCTGTGGACAAGCACATCATCCCCACCCACAAAACCCACATGACTCCCCCACCCCATTGGCCTTACATGTGACACCTGCATTTCTAACACTTCACTGATCATGACCTTCCCTGTTACCACACCATGTCCAATAAAAAAAATCAACGTGTGCACCATACATTTCACTTCTTAACTTGAAACAACTCACACAGCACTTTTCCTCACCCGATCCACGCACCAGCCATTGGACAGCCACTTGTGCCCGCTTTGTTACCAATTACCCATTGTCCCTATTGTCACTCTAAAACCCAGCAGAACTTACAAACACATGCCAATTTTCCCACAATTCTTTTTTTTTTCCACCAAAGGAGGCACTTCGCCACAATCTCACCAGCCGAGCATGGCCCTATATGCTCAGCCCGATCTAGTCTTCCCGACCCCCGACAGTGATCTCCGGACCCGACCTATAAAAGGGCATCTCGGATAGACCTGGCGGTTCAGCAGGAGGATTCACCCTCTCCGAGTCTAAAAGTCTATTGGAGGGTCCCTCCATCGCCGGGTACCGGCAATATCGTTGCATGTGTCCTCTTCGCCCGCACCGGAAACAACTCCCCATAAAAGGCCCCCGTGAGTATCGGTGAAATGTCTCTTCCGGTTCCGGACCCCCTCGGCCATAATCGAATTGCTCTTTTGGCTGGGCTGGACCCCGCCGCTTTGGCGCATCAACTACCGAATTACCCCTTATCAAACTTGACAGTTTCTGGCAAATTTCCTGAAACATTTGGGTAATGCCAATTTCTCCCAGCCCCCCTCCCTGATCCTGGATCTCCGCCTGTCGGATCGTCACCGATGGCCTCTCTGGAACCCGACCCGGCCGACTCCACGAGGCCAGCCTGGCCGCGCACTCGGCCGCTCGGTGCACGGTGGGTGGATCCTGTAGCTCCACTAGCGCTCGGACCTCAGGGTCAGGAAGAGCAGCTAAAAATTTCTCTAGTGCCAGTCTGTCCCATGCCTCCACTGTAAGGTCCCGATACGCGATCCTGACTGATTGGTAAATGTCCTGTGCCAGCTCCTGCACTGTCTCACCCGGCTTTAATCTGCGGTGCTGGAGCTGGGCCCGCACTAGATCACAGTTCGCTGCAAACCCAAACCGACGGCTCAACGCCTCGCAAATGTGGGAGCTGGTCAACATCCCCTCCGCGATCATGTTTAACACATCTGCGGCTGGTCCCCGCAACGTTGCCACCAAATTCCCTGTACGTTCCCGTTCATTCCACCCGTTTAGTTGGGAAATGCACTCAAATTGCATCAGAAAAGCTTCAACGCTCCCTGACCCGTCGAAATTTACCAGGGGGATCACTTTTACGGTGGCCCGCTTCTCAGTTTCTCCCTTGTCCGAATCCAGCCCAGGGATCAAACACCCTTGTGGCTGCATATCCAATTTCGGAGCCCATTGTGGCCAAAGATGTTTTGTGGTGAGGGTCTCATGGGTCAATTTTGCCTCCTGTTCCAAACGTTGAATGGACCGATTCACCTCTTCCCGCAGGATCTTCTGGGCCCGCATAACCTCCTCCAAGGCTCCGTCGCGAGTTTGTAGCTGCTCCTCAACCAACCCGGACACTCTACTTACAAAAGACGGCTCTACCAGGCCTTGATCCAAGACTTCATCTTGGCTCATAATTTTATCTTGTTCGTCCAAACGAGCCTCCAATCCTTTTACCTCCTCCGCCAAATTCATCCCTTGCTTCCTCAGCTCTCCCCACTCTTCAACCTGCAGCTGCATACGAGCATCCACACAGGCACGATGACATTCCAGGCTTTCATCCACTTTATCAACCCGAATGTTCGTTGCATCAATTTTATCTACCAATTTTTTTCATATATTTTCCCCCTCCAATGTAATTTCTACCTTTGTTTCCTCCAATCTATCCTCAAATTTGCTTTGTATTTCTCCCAATTTAACATCCACACACTCCTGCATCTCAGTTTTCATTTTCTCCATCTTTTCCCCCCAATTCATCCCTCATTAAATCAATCCGTGCACCCAACTGTACCCCCATTACCCCCAATTGATCTGTCATTTCTGCCCTCTGTGTCACGAATTGATTTTCCATTTGTGCCGTCATTTCTGCCCTCTGTGTCACGAATTGATTTTCCATTTGTGCCGTCATTTCTGCCATTTGTTCCCCCTGTGCCGTCATTTTTGCCCCCTGTGCTGTAATTGCACTCATTAAACGTTCCAACATTGTCCAGATCGTCATCGTGCCGGTTTCCGGCGCTGCCCGCTCTGTTACGGGCGATGAAGCACGGTCCACGCTCGGAATGGGGGAGGTTCCAACCCTACCCCCGTCTCTCCCTTCTTCCCCCGACTCGCTGCCAGACACGTGGCCTTCCTCCTCAAACATCTGCACATCCGCCATGGTGCAGAAGTCCCGTTTGCCGCCAATTAAATTAAATTTGAAAAATCCCGCCAAAATTTTCCCGCGCTCGCGCGCTTTTCTGTAGTAATTTTATATTCCAATTCGTGGCGAGATTTTAATCTTGGTATATTCTCCCGATACCAAATATAATTTAGAGGGGTTCGAACATCCCACTCCTGACACCAATGTGACGTCCACGGGACTTGAACAGTCCCGCCAACGTAGAATGAGCCGAAACGATGGAGGCGGTTTATTTATTTATAACCCAAACATGGCGGTTCTAATCGCTCTACCGCAAACGGGACGAGGAAGGTGGCACGAGTCACTTTTCACTGAGTTGATGATGTTTATTTGTTTTTATTATTACCAGAAATAACAAGACTCTGCAAGAAGAGGGATACGGGGCGATTCGACGGGATGGTGTGGGATCGGGCGTGGGGAAAAAACACAGACAATTCCAATGAATATACAGTTCTCAATCCCTCTAAGGCGCCAAGCACACACACACACACACACACACACACACACACACACACACACACACACACACACACACACACATACACACACACACACAAAACGTAGCTATTTCTGGTGGTCAGGCTGGACCATGGTGTGGACGCAACTGTCCCTGGATCGGCGTCGGACGAGCTGGCCTTGCTCTCGTCAGGGGGCAGGAGAAACCGTGGTGCTGTCGACCTCCTGGTCTTGGCCCAAGTCCACTCACAGCCGCCAGGGAACCAGTTCTGGCGCCAAGTTGCGAGCAGGAGAGGGAGGCAGGTCCGCCCGCCGTTCGACCCCGTACTCCGAGTCAGCAGAACCCCAGAGCCAACCAAGGTGAGGCACAAGGCTCAGCAAGGCTCCAAGACACGATCAAGAACACGATCGAATCAGCACAACAACAAGGATGCTCCCCGCGCAACAGCCTCCCCACCAAAAAAACACGATCTTTTGGTTGTAATCTTCTTCCTCTTCCTTTTCGACCCCAAACAGAACCTTTTTATCCTCCTGTTCTCTTCACTTCCAATCGAGCCGTTTATTGGTCCACCGCCGTCGCCTTCTGCCAATCGTGATCACGGGGCGGAGCCATCCGCTGCACTGTCCTGTGACGTCACCGCCAGTCTCCAGAGAATACCAAAAGGGGTTTACGCAGACACACTTACCCTATCCCGTGTCCCTATCTAATTACGTGACAATTATCATTTCCCCCCTTGAAGAAATGAACATTTACTAGACAACTTATCACCACTGAATTGCTACTTATTACATCGAGATCCTGGTAAACTCGAACAGCATGGCATACCTAATTAAACATCCTAATTACCCTTTGAATGCATACCCCCCCCCCCTCAAACGTAACAATATGTTTTGTATGGGAGACATACCACAGTCCAGGATTGCCTCCAAATTGGCTGCAGAGCCAATGGGGTCTGACATATCTGTTACCATGGGGTCTGTGAAGGGTGCCGCACACTGATGACACATAACATGTGGCCCTTATAGTGGGGAAGGATTGTTTTTGTGGGTACATAGTCAAGATTTGCGGAAGAGCTAGAACACTTCGAGGCATATTGAGCACAATTTGAGTGTGGAGCCAGATGGAATGGTTGGACAGTAAGCAAGAAAGCATCTGTATTGGTAGCATCATTGAGAGGTAAGGTGTTGGGAATACTGAATACCCGACCAGAAAACCCAATGAGTTCGGAGGAAGTGGTACAATGCCTCACAAGACATTTCAGCTGTGAGACGTTTCGGCTGTGTTGGATTTTGACTGGCTGCGTTTGAAGCTTGGATTGAACACGTTGCCATTTGAGGGTCAGAGAAGAAAGGATCATGTGCGTGTAATGCATGGAAGTGTGCAGAGAGTGATGAAGATCTGCTGACAGACTTTAGAATGGTGCAGCGTGAGGACTTGGACTTAAACACAGTCATTACTTGGAAGGAGGCAGAGAGACGACCAGACTGGAAAGTCTTGGCTCTTAAGCCTGACTTGAAGGTATATTGGGGACAATGCATGCCTGGTATTGGCTTAATGGTTAGGTTGGCAGGCTTGGGGTCCTCATGTCCTGAGTTCAAATCCCGCTTGGCTGTTGAATTAATTGCAGGTGGGGTTGACTCAGCCTGTCATCCTTCTGAGGTTGGTAAAATGAGTACCAGCTTGCTGGGATGATTGAGCCATTCGAGTATCCTATGTCAGAGTGGTGACCTGTCCAGGATTGTGCCCAATAACCCAGGAGACTGCTTCGGCAGCACCAATGCTCTGTACAGAGAGAGTATGGTCCCGATTGATGGATAGGGACAATGCGACAGTCTCAAATTAGATGTTTGTGTGCTGCACCGGAAATGGACAGTGTCCATCACAAACAAGTACAGCATGTGTGGTTATTGTTGGTACCACAACAGAATAATTCTGAAATCCTTGGGCGATGTCATGGACCAAAGACAATGGACCATTTTGGCATAAGTAAAATGCTAAAGCAGATCCAACAACACTTCTGTTGGATTAATTGCAGAAGAGATGCGGAGGCTTGGTGTCATAAATGTGATGAGTGCTCTGCCAAGAAAGGCCCCTCAAGAAGGGAGTTAGCCCTGTTGCAATTTTACCAAGTACGTGCACCCATGGGTGTCAGTGGATGTCATGAGACCATTTCAGGAAGACCCCCAAACCGACACCTCCAGACTTTGCAACACGATGTTCAAGCCTTGCAACATGATATTGAACAAGTAACTGGTGATTGCCTGGGACCGGTTGCAACACCGGACACTGTGTGAAGACTAAGTATGATGCACCAGCAAGCAAGAAGCAATTTAAGGCAGGAGACCTGGTCTGGTTGAGCAACATGAAGCGGTGAAGAGGGCTCTGTCACAAGTTCGCAGGTCATTGGCAGGGTCTGTGCTCGGTACTGAAGCAGCAAAGTGATGTCATCTATTTGGTGTAGCAAGGACAGGGAGGTGCGGCATCTTCTTGCACTGGGACAGGGTAAGGGAATATCATGGGTTCTCCATTCCTGAATGGATTCAATTGGGCCAAAATACGTTAATGAAGGGGTGAATACCCCCTTCCAGCATACCCATACACTACAAGAGAATGACCCAGAGAATGGACTCGGCAGGAACAAAGGGGCGGAACTGAGTAGAAACCGAGTTGACTCACCAGTCATCTTTGCGGAGACTTTAGATATCCTTTTGGGGGCCCTCGAGGTGCTGAATGAGGAGTCGAAGCCGCTGGGATTACGGGTTTCTTGGGTCAAAACTAAGATCCAGGCTTTCAATGACATCTTGGATGCTGCTATCCTGTCTGTGTCTGTTTGTGGTGAGGATGTTGAGGTCGTGGAGAGATTCACTTACCTTGGCAGTGATATTCATGTCTCTGCTGGCTGTGAGTCAGAGGTCAATAGACGTCTGGGTCGGGCCTGCGGAGTCATGGATTCACTGGATCATGGGGTGTGGCGCTGCGGGTACCTGTGTGGGAGGACGAAAGTCCGAGTCTTCAGGTCCTTGGTGCTTCCAGTCTTGCTCTATGGATGCGAGACTTGGACTCTGACCAAGGATCTGAGATGGAGACTTCATTCCTTTGGTACCAGGTCTCTTCGGAGAATCCTTGGCTATCACTGGTGGCTATCACTGGACACAACAGATTTTGTGTCCAACGAGCGGTTGCTGAGAGAGACTCGGATGAGATTTGTTACCTGCATGGTCCGAGAGCGTCAGTTGCGGCTGTATGGACATGTGGCTCGCTTTCCTGACGCTGATCCTTCTCACCAGATTCTCTGAGCGAGGGTGTCTCCTGAGTGGAGGAGGCCAATGGGCTGACCACATTCCTCGTGGTTGCAGCAGGTTGACCAGCATCTCAAGGAGATGGGGATGGGCCTGGCATCTGCCTGGGGGAAGGCCAGACGGAGGCCCCTGGAGTACCGGCGGAAAGTGGACGCAGCGACGCGCTGTTCTGGCAATGCTCCCATGCCTAACCTAACTGACCTGAGTAGAAAGGGGATGCATGGCAGCCAGCGACCAGTCTACCTGGATGATTACGACCTGACTTAAGTCGATGTGGGGGAGAGTGGGTTTCCATTTTGTTCAATAGCTTTGGAAGACACTTTTTACAACATGCCTTAACACATTGCTCTCCTCATCCCCACCTCAAGTTGGAAGAGGGAGTAAGCCACAAGCTGGCTGCCTTAGTTACCATCACTGATATCCTGTAGGCCTTCAAGACCCAACAAACTCCTTTTGGAGTTGTGCCATGCGAAGACATTGTAGCGGTGGGCCATTATTCCTGAATTTCGAGTTCTGTAATGGACAATTTATTTATATGTTTAGAATGTCACATAAAATGGATAAATATGTTTCCATCTCGACCCCTCCCAGTGGAAATGAGCAGGGTTGGTTCGAAAGAATGCACAGCTTGAGTGGAAATATCAGCCAGTGCAGCGAGGTGAGGCGAACAGCTCTCGTGTAAGCCAGCGGTGTAGCTTCAGCTTGGCTGCATCAATGGTGCGCCAGGCTCGGAGTGGAATCCGCATGTGTTTGTAAAAGCCGTGATGAATGTGAAAGAGCGAGTTAGAAATTCAGAAAGATCAAGAAAGAAGAAGAAGAAAGGCGAAAAGGAAAGTTGGAAAGAGAAGTCGGAAAGATAAAGAAAGTGAGTGAGTGAAGGAGCGAATCTGGGTGTGAATCTCTCATCTCGTCTTATCTGCCTAATCTCTCCATTTTCTTTTGAAATCCCTCACGTCTCGTCTTTTATGGGGTCCCCCCCTTGTTCTGCTGATTCAGGGCCCCCAATTGATGCTAGGTGAGCAGGGGCTGTGGAACCCCCCACCCGGTAATGATTGGCTGGGTCCCCTCTTTCTGCCGGGCAAATGAGTTTGGTTAAACGGGGGCCTTTGTGGAGGTTCTGTCCATGAAGTGGAAGGGGTGAGAACTTCGGTCCACATGTCAAGGTTAATGGATTGCATCTGTTCGGGGGGAAGGTAAACTATGCAGTGGCCTTTAGAGGAAGGCAAATGAGGCAGTCCCTTGTCTTCCTTCCCCCTCAAGCCAATTGCGTCAATTTCTCCACTGAAAATAAGGACGTGGGAATTTGCTATCGGTGCTGTGTGTACGTCTTGTTTGCTGGAAATGGTCTGATTCCAGAATGTCAAGGAGGGAAGAACATTTTGGCGAAAGTCATTTTAAATCAATGCCTGCATTCATATGATAACTCCCATTGGTCATGTGTAATTGCCCAAAGCCCTAGATAGCACGACCCACACATGGGGAATGTAATGATCTCCTGAGCATGTCACCGTGAACCTCTGGAGCCAATATTTAATACTCTGACCTCACCTTCAAACAGGTGAGGTCATAACACAAACTTGGCTTGACTTGTACTCGGCTCGGAAGGACAACTTGCCGAGCTTGGGCACTCTGGTCGGGTAAAGCACGACTCTGCAGAACATTGTGAGAGACATGGTTGATGTGGAGTTACCGAGAGGCGCATATCCCCTTGTTTTTTATATTTACTCATTCATAATGTTTTATTTTAATTGGGATTTTGAAAGATTCACTTCTATTTTCTTAACCCCACTTGTACACTGGTGAGACATTCACTCATGATCAACTTGATTGAATGTTGACTTTTTCATGTATTGTGTTTTTTTTTTTTTACTGTTTTTAGAGGTATGAAGGACATTGAGCTCGATGCGACTTCTATCGAAAAGCGCTTTGCATATGGATTCGTGCAGAAGCTGATAGAGTATGTGAACAATGCCTATGAATTCATCGCGCTGCTTGGTAAGACTTGGATTGGAGAGGGGGAATGCACCAAGTGGAATATATTTATTGGAAAAATACATGGAAAAATAAAATCAGTAAATGCCCTTTTAACTTTAAGTGATTTAAAGTGTTTTCTTTTTTCTGTGCAATGTAGCGGATGCGGGATCAGCTATATCAAAGGACCAGCGCTCATCTAATGAACAGGAATTGAAGTTTTTTGCAAAGGTGAGAGCTAGGACTATAAAGTCACCATACTCGTGTCCTCATGGGGTTACCATCATTGGAGATTAACAGCAAATGTGAGTAAGTGAAGGGGTGGGGGGGGGAGCAGTTGGCTGGAAAACACAAAGCAAATTAGACTTAGCAAGCACTTCTTCCTGAGACTTTTGCATTTATAGCAGACCTTGGGTGTAACACTTTACCATATGCTGTTTATTACCTGAGCATGTACATAGATGTTTCACCATTCTTTGATAATGTATCCAGATGATCCAGAATCTGATGTATTGCCATTCACTACAAACAACCATCATTTGTTCGCCCTTAACAGGTGCATGAGGAGTGTGACGGGTTTTTATATTTTAGCAGTTTTCTCAAAAAAAGGATTGGTTTGTGACTTGTAAAGGATGTTTGGATCTCAGAGTGGTATTGGTGAATGTTGTGCAGGTGGTTCTCCCACTCATCGATCAGTACTTCCATAACCACCGGCAGTACTTCCTATCAACCCCAGCACGGCCGATGCCTGGAGGTAGTAATGCATCACCACGTGAAAAGGAGATGGTCGTGAGGTAGGGACTGGTTTCTTTATTTTATTTTTTTATAACTTTCACTTATATAACACTTCCTTGATAAGTATTCTCTATTTTCTTTCTCTCATCAACTTCCCTAATTGTTTTGTCTCATTGTTTTTACTATATTTGGCTTTCTCTAACTGTTAATTATTGAATGGTTTCTAAAATATCTTTCTCTCTCTGTTTTTCTCTATTTTGTTTTCTCTGACTGGTTTTATCGAACAAATTTCTAACAATCCTCTCTTCCAGTCTTTCTAACAATCTTTTCCAAGAGTTTTTCTAAATATCTTCTCTCACAGTTTTTCCAACAATCCCCTCTGATTTTTCGAACAATTTTTAACAGTTTTTCTCACAATCCTCTCTAACAGTCTTTCTAACAATCTTTTCCAAGAGTTTTTCTAAATATCTTCTCCAACAGTTTTTATAAAAATCATCTATAACAGTTTTTCCAACAATCCCCTCTGATTTTTCTAACAATTTTTAACAGTTTTTTTCACAATCCTCTCTAACAGTTTTTCCAACAATTTTTAAGTTTTTCTAACAATTTACACAGTTTTTCTAGCAATCCTCTCACACATTTTTTCCAAAATTTAAACAGTTTTTCTAACAATCCTCTCCAACAGTTTTTCCAACAATTTTTAACAGTTTTTCTAACAACCGCCTCTATGATTTTTCGAACAATTTTAAGAGTTTTTCAAACAATCCTCTCTTACAGTATTCCCAACATTAGTCTCTTACAGTATTCCCAACATTTCTCTCCAACAGTTTTTCTAACAATCTCCTCCATAAGTTTTTCTAACAATCTCCTCTATCAGTTTTTAGAACAACAGCCTGGTGTTGGCTTAGTGGTTAGAGAGGGGGCTTAGGATCCTAGGGTCCTGAGTTCAAGCCCTGTTGGGCTGCTGAATGAATACACCAGGAGGTTGACTCAGCCTGTCATCCTTCTGAGGTTGGCAAAATGAGTACCAGTGCACTGGTAAGGGGGACATCAGCAGCATAGCTACATCCCAACCAATGATGCAACCAGCAGCCACAGGCTGCACTCGATAGAGAGAGTTTTTTTAGAACAAACTCCTCTATAAGTTATGTTGTTTTTTTTTTCACAATCCTCCAACAGTTTTCCCAGTATTAATCTCAAACAGTTTTCCCAACAATCTTTAACAGTTTTTCTAACAATCTTTAAGACTTTTTTTTTTATATTTTTTTAAACAATCCTCTAACAGTCTTTCTAACAATCTTCTCTAACTGTTTATATATATATATATATATATATATATATATATATATATATATATATATATATATATATATATATATATATATATATATATATATATATATATATATGTATATATATATATATATATATATATATATATATATATATATGTATATATATATATATATATATGTATATATATATATATATGTATATATGTATATATATATATATATATATATGTATATATATGTATATATATATATATATATGTATATATATATATATATATGTATATATATGTATATATATGTATATATATATATATATATATATGTATATATATATATGTATATATATATATGTATATATATATATGTATATATATATGTATATATATATATATATATATATATATATATATGTATATATGTATATATATATATATATATATGTATATATATATGTATATATATATATATGTATATATATATATATATATATGTATATATATATATATGTATATGTATATATATATATATATATATATATATGTATATATATATATATATATATATGTATATATATATATATATATATATATATATATATATATATATATATATATATCCTGGTGTTGGCGCAGTGGTTAGGGCAGCGGCTTGGGATCCAAAAGGTCCTGAGTTCAAGCCCCATTGGATCACTGAATTAATACACCAGGGGGTTGACTCAGCCTGCCATCCTTCCGAGGTCGGCGAAATGAGCACCAGTGTACTGGGCCGGTGTATGCCCCGGTTAAAATAGGTGTACCATATCCCTGTGTCGTAAGAGGCGACCAGGGTTGCGTCAGAAAGGGCATCCGGCGTAAAACATGTGCCAAATCACGATGCGGATCATACGGATGATCCGCTGTGGCAACCCCTAACAGGAGCAGCCGAAAGAAGAAGAAGATATATATATATATATATATATATATATATATATATATATATATATAAAAACTTTTAAAACAATTTTCTAACAATCTTCTCTGTTTTTATTAAAAAAAAAACTTTTTAAAACAATTTTCTAACAATCTTCCACAACTGTTTTTATAAAAACAAATCTTTTTAAACAATTTTCTAACAATCTTCTCCAACTGTTTTTATTAAAAGTCTTCTTTAACAATTTTCTCACAATCCCCTTTATCAGTTTTTCTAACAACTTCTGGAACAGTTTTTTCTCTTTTTCCCCTCATCAATCTTCCATACTCCATCCATTATCAAGGTTAATTTTTGAATGGTTTTCCAAAACAACTTTTTCTCACTGTTTTTCTCTTATTTTGTTTTCTCTGACTGGTTTAAGCCTGGTGTTGGCTCAGTGGTTAGGGTAGCGGCTTGCGATCCAAGGGTCCTGAGTTCAATCCCCGTTGGCCACTGAATTAATACACACCAAGGGGTTGACTCAGCCTGTCATCCTTCCGAGGTCGGAAAAGTGAGTACCAGCTTGCTGGGATAATTGAGTCATTCGAGTATCCTTCAATGGAGTGGTGACCTGTCCAGGATTGTGTCCAACAGCCCAGGAAACTGCTTCAGCAGCACCGACACTCTCTGTGGAGAGTATGGTTCCAATTATTATTTGTTCTGACTGGTTTTATTGAACAAATTTTGAACAATCTTCCAATAATCTTCTCTATCTTACTTACTCCTTCCATTAAGGCCCTGTCACACCTTGACGATTTAGCCATCGTATGCCTGACGTATGCAAAATTTGGCTAAAACGCTGGCACACGTCGAATACGTTATGGGTAAGTTTGTATACGTTAAGAGCACGCTGGCATACGTCGTAGTACGCTGGCATACGTCGTAGTACGCCGAGGTGTTAGACAAATTTTTCATGCTTGAAATTTTTCGACGTATGCCAGCGTATGACTCACACGTTCCGCATAATGCTGGCCATAAGTTGTAGGCACGTTACGCGATCGTTGACGCACGTCAACACACGTTACTTGTAAGTTACTCATAAGTCGAAATACGTCGAGGTAATGTTTAGCGTACCCGAAACTTATTTCTAACCTATGAGTAACGTGTTGTCGGCATGTTAGGCGATTGTTGACACACGTCCACACACGTTACTTGTACGTTACTCATAAGTCGAAACACGTCAATGTAATGGTTAGTGTCAGTGTTCCAGACTCCCTGGTTTTTTTTTTTTTTACTTCTGTGTGACGGTGATGTTAACACTTCGATTTCTAGTGCGGTTATAATATAATATAATTAATAGGCTGCCGCTCAACGATTTAAATCATAACCGCACTATAAATCAAAGTGTCAACATCACCGTCATACCGAATAAAAAAAAAACCCCCAAAAAAATCAGGGAGTCTGGAACACTGACGCTAACCATTGCATTGACGTGTTTCGACTTATGAGTAACGTACAAGTAACGTATGTCGACGTGTGTCAACGATCACGTGGCGTGCCTCCAACTTATGCCAGCGTTAGTCCGTGAGCTAGACAAAAATTCAGTATCAAATTTGGGGCAAAGGGAGACCTTACTTTTTTGGTGAGAAATAACCTATATTTCACGAAAATGTTTGCTGGCCCATCATGCATGTTCGTTTTTGGTGTTATCCGCTAGGGGGCGCTCTTTGAGGGTCAAACGAACCGATTTTTTTTCTTTGCAGATTTGTGAAGTAAAATGTATTTATTATCTAACTTTCAAGATCAATTTGTGTTTTGATGACAATAATATGGTGTAATTACGTTATATTTGTAATTTATTTAATGATAATGAACTACTTTTTCAATCTTCAAACGCGTTTTTCTCCAATATCTTTAAAATCAACGAGACCGACTTTGCAGAAATTCGACTGGAGCCCATACAAGTGGGCATTTTCTCGATTTGCAAACTGAGATGGGAAGAGGCAAGTCTGTGCCAAATAAAAGTGCCGTTGATTGCAGTCAGCATAGAAAATGTCATGCCTACATCACAATATGTTAAAGCATACTGCCGCTGTCCAATATTATTATTATTATTATTATTATTATTATTATTATTATTATTATTATTATTTATTGACCACCATCACGTACAGAGGGTAAAGCATGAAAGTATACACATCTTAGATATATAGTGGTAGTCCATTAATATAAACTGAATTTAGTAGTGTTCATGGAGCGGTATGCTATAAGTCAAGATGGAAAATTTTACTTTTGTTCAGAATCAATAGTAGTAAATCTGTTTAAGAACTTTGTGGCAAAATTTTGTAACGGAAGACGGATCGCTGTTCATTATAGTTGTAATGGAAGAGCTATCATGGACTGCATGATTAGTCAGGAGATTTTCGTCTCGAATAACTTCAAATGATTTTATTAACGAGATGCTTTCTGTAGAGCACAAGGTCCAGTCTAATTGCGAGATCCATATCTTACGTCGTCGAAATGTCATCCCGCCGTCACAGTGAAGATTGTTATTATTAAAGTGGTTTATAGGATGAACGTTCAGCTCTTTGCACAAATCGAAAATAATTTGACCGTGTTGGTTTGATCTAGTGTCTGGGTTTCTTGTGTAATAACCGTTTTGCGAGTTAAAACGTTTGAGGTTTGGTATTCGTGCATTAAGGTCGCCCATAATAAATACCTTTTCTTCGTTAATGCATTTTTCATGTATGGTAGCAAAAACATTGAGTTGAAAGTATGGGGAATCCGACGGGGGGATGTAACAGGCCCCAAATATATGATTCGGAACGCACGACAGACTAAACCAGACTTGATCTTTCTCTTTTTTGACACTGTAGACTTGTGGCCATAAGTAATTAGCCACAAGTACCCCGAAAATACAATGTTCACTACTACGTTTCATTGGTAATTACATACAACATAGTGGGAGGCAATGATAACAGCTGTCTGATTCTGAACTTTGCACTTATTCTTCCCCACTGTCAGATTCTTCCTCTGAAGTATAGCCATCGGTAAGGTTGTCCTCTGTGTCGTCTGTCATATTGGTACAGTATTTCAGCCTACACTCGTCTGTGCACTTCAAGCCATTGACCATACATTTGCAGGTTGGGAGTTCACAAACACGGCGGCATTTGCATGACATGAACTCGAGTACTACTTGTGGTGCAGGTGGACCACTCATCCACAGAACATCCAGATTGCCATCGTCTACAACGACCCAGCCATACCCAGGCTCAGGAGCTGGCATATCAGGATTGGCCTCCAAGCTCCGTCGCCAGACTGCACACTGATAGTTTGCTCGATGTGCATGTTGTTCCAGGCAGTCCTTGCATGGAGGTAATTGTCCAGACTCGACTCCCCCCTTCTTCGCTCGCCACATGCTGAACTTCAGGGCATTCACGCCCGTCTCGAGAGTCCTGGCTGCATATAGGCGACAGGTGAATGACTCCAGTGCCCACAAAATGTCAATTGTGAGGGACCAGGTTTCGCCTAGAGCTGCGAAAGTATCACGGAACACCTTTTCCTTGCACATCAGCTTGAAGCCTTTGATTTTGCCTACACCAGAAAAGGCACTGACCGTATCGCATCCAGTATATGCATGCAGACCAGGCAACGCCAGACAAACTTCATCCCCCATCATTTCTTCCATTTTGTCAATGCTAAGTATCTTGTTCCTGTCCTTTGCAGCGACGCGCATGTATAGCCTGCACGGTATCCTCCTGCAGAATGCCAGACACAAGATCAAGACATCAGTGTCTTCTGACACTATGACGATTGACTTGAATTTGGATTTCCCGGCATGAGCTGCATGCAACAATAGCCGCGTATCAGCTTCTTCCTGGTTTGAAGCAAGTTGCTGAACATCCAATGTGACTCCATCCTCTGTAATCCTGAAGCACTTGCTACCATATGTCACGAACAGCTCCTTCCCACCAAGTTTGTTCTGTTTATTCTGCCAGTCCTGAGCGAAGAAGTGGGTAAGGTTTTCCTTGCAAGCAGAACATGCCAACAAATGCCTCCAGTTCTTTATTTATGTGTTGGGATGATAACCGAAAACAGGACTCCTTGCGATGAACCACGCTTTACTCATTCTGCATTCTTGATGGAGAAATCCCGATAGACATCGAAGACTACATCTATGCGTTTGCTGCCTGGGTAGGTCTGCAAGACAGTTTGGAACAGCTCCTCGGAAACTTCTGCAAATGTTCGGTTGTCACCACTCATCTTATGGACCAGGTTCATGCCGTCAATGATAGAAGCACTTGGTACCACAACGTCATTTGCAGGAGAGATATCCTTATATATATCAATATCAACTCACTCTCGCCAGATTCCAATTTCCGACAATATTTCTACTTACAAACTAGCAAGAATATTAGAAAGATGTATATATTTTGGTGTAAAACAAACTTGACAAAACGGATATTAGCTGCATGCAGTGAAATAAGAGAAAATCGCATTTAAACGTTTGGAATTCAATTCATTTGCAGTTAATTTCCACTCTAAATTTAAGGATTTATCCACTTTATAATAGGAAATCACCTCAGTCGAGCATTGGATAAGATGCAGGATATGAATAGACGTAAAATACCGCGAAAAAAGGAATTGTTATTTTTACACACTACTAGCGCCCCCCCCCCCCCCCTAGCGGATATCGCTTAAAAACGAACCTGCATGAAGGGCCAGCAAGCGATCTCCGAAACTAAACATCATGACCTACCAAAAAAATGGCATGCCGCTTTGCCCCTCGTTTGATACCGATCTCTGAAATTTGGGGGTCCAGCTCACGGACTACGTATACAGAATGTGTGTCATACGTTGAGTACGTCGAGAAATTTTCAACATGCTGAAAATTTCTCGACGTACTCGGCGTATGACGACGTATGCCAGCGTACTGCGACGTATGCCAGCGTGCTCTTAACGTATACAAAACTTACCCATAACGTATTCGACGTGTGCCAGCTTGGTTTGGCAAATTTTTCATTTGTCGGCATACGCTGGCTAAAACGTCAAGGTGTGACAGCGGCTTCACACTTCGATGTCTAGTGCGGTTATGATTTGAATCGTCGAGCCGCAGCCTATGAATAGCCTTCGCCACATGATCGTCGGCGATACGCTGCCACGCGCTATGCATAAGTTAGACTATTGTTGGGCATAGGTTGTGAACGCCGACAACATGCTCAGCATTCGTTGGTATAAGTTATCTATATGTGATTAAAATGTTCTATGTACGTTACTAATATGTTATGCATACGTCCAACACGTTATTATACACCCAAAACTTAAAAAAAACATCAATAGTTCAGCGTACGCCAGCGTTTTACATACATTTTGAGACCTTGCCATACGCTGGCTAAAACGTCAAGGTGTGACAGGGCCTTTAGGAAGGGTTTTTTTTCTTTCTTGGAAAAGTAATTGATTATAATTTATAAATGTACTGCAGACTGAAACGTCACCGATTCATCTTGTGATGCAATAAAATGGGATAAAACACTGCAATGATTCCATCACAGTACTTTTATAAATCTTCGTCATTGCTAAATTGCAGTGTAAACACTTGTACCGAATACAGTATATTATACAGTATATTTTATACAGGTATCAGGGCTCGTGGAAGCCGAGCAGAAATATTTCTTGAAAAGAAACTCCAAACCCTCTCTATTACCATTTACCTCTCCATTACGATACAGCAACTTGAGATGTTAGTTTCACCCTGAAGAGGATGCAAGACAATGTGTGTGTGTGTGTGTGTGTGTGTGTGTGTGTGTGTGTGTGTGTGTGTGTGTGTGTGTGTGTGTCCACATCTATTTACTTTAAAAAGATTTTTCTCTGTAACTGCTTGTCCAATTGATGCGAACCTTTTAACATAGGAGGGACTCCCCATGGAGAATATTTTATTGATAACTCTGATGTCATAGGTCACATGGTCTGGCAGCCATATTGGATTAAAGTAAAAAATTTGACATCATTTTCTCCAAAACCACTCAACAAAAAATCTTGAAACTTGGCATGTCATCAACTCCTCAGAGGGTATATAGGGTAAAATTATGATGTCATCAGTGAAGTGGTGTTCCAGCCATAATTGGTTGAATTGAAATCCTTATCCAAAAATCTGAAACTTCATATCTCTGATCTATAACCTGATGTGAGTGAAGAATTAAATTTATGATGTTCATATCCCATGACAAGAAACAATGTGACATAATAGGGTGCATGGATGATGCAGGTTTTTTGGCCATAATAGCACTGGGCCATAATAGTGGCATGTTGCATATGTGAAGCGAGACTATGCACTCTATGAGTGCTGTTCTAATTTCTTAAGTGAATGAATAACAGTTATGATACATTTGTCTGATGTTGCTCTTTTTCTCTGTTACAGCCTGTTCTGCAGACTTGCGGGCCTCATCCGGCAACGGATATCCACATTTGGTAAAATCCTAAACTATATTTTCCACAGAGCTGCAAAATCCTGTATTTATGAGCAAAATTGATCTAATTTCTTTGTTACCTGCTCACGCTGTTCTCATTTCTTTGTAAATATCTATTTACATAAAGACATCTTTCAAGATCCAGTAAATATGATAGTGATCATGAAGCTTGACTAAAACTCATATGAGTAGATTGCAAAGAAACAGGAAAACATGTAATGTACCGCAGGAAATAATCAACAGGTCCAAACAAAATAATTTATCATATGCGCATCTGCCACTGAAGGTGGATGGGGGGTTATGTTTTCACCCCTCTCTTTTTGTCTGTTTGTTTGTTTGTTTGTGTATTTGTTTGTCTGTGAGCAGGATATCTCAAAAAGTTGTGGACGGATTCAAAAAAAATTTGGTGGGCAGGGTGGGTGTGTGTGACAAGACAAATTGATGATGATCCGGATCCGGATACTATAATTTTTTGAGTGATTCTTCACCATTTAGGGATTGTGCCAAAAATGATATCTAACATGATATCTCAAAAAGTTATGGGGGGATTTGAACGACACTTGGTGGAAAGGTTGGGTGTTTGGCATTGACAAATTAATTCGATTTTGGTGATCCGAATCCAGATCCGGATACGAGAAGTTCTTTTATTTTTTTAAGTGATTCTTCACCATTGAGAGAAAGGGTGAAAAATGATATACTGTCGAACCTCACTATTTGTGGGGGATACATTCCTGAAAAATGCTGCGAATGTCGGGGCATCGTTTTTTAAAAAAAAAAGTTTTTTTTTTTTTACAATGGTCTAGAGTCTCGACTCATGGAAGAACGATTACATGGAACAAATCAGAACACAACATAACAAAGGGAACAGCAGGGCAGAGGGAGATAGTCAGAGACAGACAAACAAAGGATGCAGGTAACGATGAGGGGTAAGGGAAAACACAAAGGGTGGACAATATGTACACAACAGCAAAATTGTGTTTGACCAGTTTGTGAATTTGTCAAGGTTTGAGGAGAGGGGAGAGGCTGTTTCCTGTCTGACAGAAGGATGAGAGATGTCATGGCAGAGAGTGGAGTCATTAGCAAAGAGATAAAGAGGATTTTCCAAAGAATCTGTGAGCTCATTGATGAAGATCAGGAGTAATGTGGGGCCTAGAACTGCATTGGGGTACTCCAGCCTTGACTGGTAGACGAGGTGAAAGGGTTCCGTTGAGAGTGGGGAGGAAGTTAGAAATCCAGGAGTGGAGTTGGCCTTAAATTCCTTTGGCATTTGCAGTCAGTTTAGAGAGCAAAGCAGGATGCCAGACTGTATAAAAACCTCAACATATGTCCAGAGAGATGGCCCTGATTTCATGTTTGATATTGAGGGCCTCCATCCATTGTTGGGAGAGTAGAAGCAGCATCTACAAGGTAGAGTGAGTGACCAGGTCTGAATCCGAATTGATGACCTGTGATGAGGCTGTTGAAGAAAAGGAATGCTTTTATGTCAACTGCGATTACAGATTCCATGACCTGCTGATGAATTGAAGTACAGTGAGCTCATTGGGCTGCAGTTAAGGGGATCACCTCTTTTTTTTTGTAATGCTGTGATGTTGGCTGATTTCCATTTTCCCAGGTAGATATAGGAGATCAGTCCTGAAGTGTAAAATAAAAAAAATGTGAATATGCTCAGCACAAGTGTCGAAGCAGGTCACACTTTATGACCTGCGAATACACGGGATCCACGAATAGCGAATCCGCTAATAGCGGGCTCCAACAGTACAGCATACTATTTTTAAATGTTGTGGATGAGTTATGACAAAACTCGGTGGATGAGTTGATCAGGTGACAAGAACAAGCCGATTAGGTTTTGTTTCAGGTCTGGATAATGATCTGGCTTATCATTGGGAAACAAAATGAAAAACTGTTCAGCCGAGCGGAGGTATGCGCTCTACCGAGTGCTATTCTCGAACTAAAACGTTTTTTTTTACTGCAACATGTAATTATTATTTGGCCATAACATTATGGCATTGTATAATATTGTTTTTAGAGCAAACAAGTTGAACGGAAGGATATACAATGTTATAAATTAATGATCAAACTCCCCTGAGACTGTGCCTTGAGCCGTGCGTTATGAGACCAGGAATTAACAGGTAATTATGTCACCCTTGTGCTCCACTCCAGGTGCTGATGTTTCAATCGTGGTAAACTGTCTACATATTCTTGCACGCTCTCAAGACTGCAGGTACCTGTTCCAGTAATCCAGTTGTAAATGACAAAGGTACATACACGCCTCTGTCCGGGTAAAAAATATTCACCATAATTAAAACCATGACCACTTCATTTGCAAAAACAGTTTGATCTTTTTCCTCATAATGATGGTGAAAAGCTATTAAATAAACAAAATATTTGCAGGATATTTTATATGCTGTGAAGTATGGTGTAGCTGTCCTTGCGTTTGTGCATTCAGCTGTCTCCAACTTCCGGTGGCTGCTTCCTACTCTGCTTTTGAAAAGCTGCACACGCAGGCAAAGCTCAACATTTGACCAAAATAAATGCATTATATCGAATGAGATGCACTTTGAACGTATAAATACAACATGGAACCATAGTTTGTTGATTAACAGTGCGTTAAGATATGACCTTGGCTGACGGGATGGCCTCGGGGTATGCACACTCGCCTCTGAGCCTTGGTTTGAATCACGGCCCAGCTATAAACTGTCATCTCGGCGTTTCAAAGACAGGGTGATTCATCAATATGTGTGTCGTCCCTCCGATGGATATTAAACTGGCCGTTCCGTCCACTGACATTATTTGGTGGATGTTATAGATCCCCACGCTGTCCTTTGGAAAGAGTATAGGTGAGCTATCGCCAGCACTGTGGCCAAAATACAAATTTCTGTCCAAACTACTGCTGGGAATTGGGAAGGCAATGGAAAACCATCCAGTATAACCCTTGCTCAGGAAGCTGCTTCAGTGGCACCGGCGCTCTGTGACAGAGTATGGTCAACATTTTAAAAGAACATAAAAAACATAAAAACAACATAAAAAAGACCGTAAACAGATAGAGGGTGAGAGGGGAGGGAGAAAGGGGGAGAGAGGAGAGTTGGGGAGAGAGGGGAGGGGGAGAGGGAGGACAGTCTGGGATGGAGAGAGAGGAGAGGTGGGAGATAGAGGGGAGGGAGAGAGAGGATGGGGAAGAGACAGAGGGGAGGGAGGTGAGAAAGAGGAGGGTGGGGAGGGGGAGGGCATTGGGGGAGAGAGAGAGAGAGGGGGGGGAAGTGGGGGTAGAGAGAAGGGAAGTGGGAGATAGGAGGGGATAGGAAAGATGTTGGGGGTGAGAAGTTTTCTTCTGGATTCATCCTGTCCACCCCATTCTTCCTCACATCCATTGTTTTTCCAAGTCTCCTTCTATTTTGTCCTTCAACTCCTCTGTTGTTGTCACCCATCCCCCCTTCTCTATTTTTCCTTTTGTCCTGTTGCTTCCTGATCTGTTCAGTGTTCTCGCTCTTCCACGAACCTTGACTGTATACAAAAAACTGTCATAGGTCAGCAACCATTGTGCTGGCTTGATGGGCTGAATGGTCTCTTTCTGTGTTTAAGTTCCTTGGAAGTCACCTGTTATATATTACGAACTGTGGTTCCTGTACATGCATTCGTCTGTTTCCCGTTTACGGCGACCGCTTTCCGCACTGCGTTTGAAAAGCTCAACATTCACTTTTGAAATTACGGGGAAACAAGCATGGGTAATGTTGATGCCAAATTTTATTTTGCAACCAGGATATTGTTCCCTCATTTTAGACAAATTGAACCTCCGCCGCCTGATGTTGCACCACCATTTCACGATGGGGGGGGGGGGGGTATAAATAGCTCATAGCTTTGGCTCTGAGTTAAACCAGGAGTGCAACACAATTAACGTTTTTAAAATCCATGAAACAATTTAAATTGAGAGATTAACGTAAAACTTTTCCTGTCACTGGGGAGGGTACTCTTTATATTATATAAGAAAGAGCATGTCATTAAATCAAAATACATCACATCGAAACAAAAGCAATTGAAGAGTAATTCAGATTCTTGACATCATGTTTCAATCTTGATTAACCTCATCGTCCCTCATTCTATCCATCATCCTCTCCCCCCCACCCCCTCCCCCACATATCTTTACCTCAATGTACACTCAGTTTTTTGCATATTACTTCCCTCTGCTTCCTGCTATATATTTCCTCTTTCACAGCGGTGATTTTATACATTATCAAGGTGCTGAGATGTTTTCTTCTTTCCAGGACTGTGATCAAGTCGGGCCCGGAAACAATCCGTGCAGCAATGCGTTCTTTCTTCGACTACGCATCCGAAGATCTAGAACACACATCTGAGGGTGTGCGCCTCGGTCGGGGCTCACTCACCCGCACACAGCTCCGGGCCATGGGTCAAAACATCTGTTACACGACCACAGCACTCCTTCCCATCCTCACATCATTTTTCAAGCACATTGCACAGTACCAGTTCGGTACCGTGCTCATTGGTGAGTTATGGAGAGAAAAAATTGAATTTTTTTTTATTTTATTATCTATAAGACTTGCAGTATCCGGTAGATCATTGTCATTGCCATCGTAACATTAGTGATGAAAATATTTTGACTTTTCCCCACAGTTGATGATGTCCAGTCCTCATGCTACAAGATAATGTCTTGTCTGTACATGATGGCGACAAGCAAGAATATGTTTATGGAAAGGTGAGTAAATTTGCAAACATTCCACTGGAAGATACACCTTCATTACTGGATCTCAGACTCATGGAGGAGTTTTTGTATGCAAAGTCGAGGCTCGTGGAGAAGCAAGAACACAGAATGGATCAGGATGTAACGGAACAAAAGGAACAGCAGAAAGAGAGGGGGGGAAACACAAACAGCAGGGTTGCGAGTAGAGACAAAATTGAAGGAGTCAGACAAAAAAATGGAAGTGGGGAAGAATGAGGGGTTGAGGAGGATGCACGGCATGGACAAGATGGATATAGAAGCAAACTCTCAGGAAGGAAAGACTGTAAATTTGGAAAGAGGTGGGCTTTGGGGAGCATATAAAATATTAGAAAAGATGATGAGGAGGTAGAAAATAAGACGGTTTTGGATGGGGGAAGTGAACAGATTATATGAGATGGCGGTGAACAGCTGTCTTGAAAACCTGGAGGGAAGAATGAGATTGAAGAGAATGTGGAAGTTAAAAAAAAAATTATTTAGTATACTTTGTCGAGGATCGTATAAGAACAAACAGACAGAACATAAAACAAGGGGAGCAGGAGATAAGAGGGGTGGGAGAGGGATGCACAAAACAGTGGGGAACAGAGATGTTAGGAGATATGTGAAAGGGAGAGGTATGGGGCGGGGTACATGGGGAAAACAATGCGGCACTACAGGGAATTTCAGGAAGGAAAACGGAATTTGAAGGAGGTGGGTTTGGAGTGGATTAACGGGGTGGGAAAAGATCAAGGTTTTGAATGGGAAAGATATGAGATGGTGGTGAATAGCTGTTTTGAAGACCTGGAGGGAAGAGTGTGATTGAAGAGAGTGTGTGAGTTTGTTACAGAGGCGGGAAAAAAGAGGAATGAAAGAGTGAAGGTGAGCAGTGATTCTTGATTTTGGTAGTTTTACCAGAATGGGGTTTTTTGCAGGAAATGTAGGGGGGACAAAGCACAGACAAAGCAGGGATGCAAGGCCAGAGAGGAGATTGTAGAAGACAGAAAGACCACCGACCTGCCTGCGGTGAGAGAATGAGAGACCCCAAGACTCGGCCTCATCACGGTAGATACCAATGATCCTAAAAGCCTTGCTTTCCACAGCATGAAGCCGAGCTCGGTGTGAGGGAGGATCACCACCCCAGAGGTGGACAGCAGTACTCCATCAGGCTGCCGATGAAAGCTTTGTATGTGGTTAGAAGCTCAGATGTGCTAAAGAAGGACTTTGCATGACGTAGGATGCTCTGTACCCACGTTACCCAGTTGCACCCACCTGTCCCTGGACTATGTGTCCTTTACTCCTGACAAGGTGGATAGCTTGCTGTCAAACCTCGACTCAGATTCTCCAACCGGTCCAGACGGCATCAGCCCACGCGTCCTAAAAACCTGCTCTGCTGCTCTTGCTCACCCTCTCTCTGTTCCATTCACCCTCTCATTTTCTCATGGTCATCTGCCACATGGAAATTGTCAAATTTCACCATTCTGCATAAAAAAGTGCAAAAACAGATCCCTGCAGCTACAGATCAATCAGCCTGCTCCCAATCATCAGCAAGGTCAATGCAATCCATCATCACTTTTGATATCAAATCCTTCCGCTTTTCCAATGGTTTGATTTCTGACCATCAATTTGGATTCAGATCAGGTCACTCCACCCTGGACATGCTGATTCTGCTTTCCCAACAATGGATGGAGGTCCTAAATGCCAGACATGAGACCAGAGCCATCTCCCCAGACATATCGCAAGCTTTCGATACTTTGACATCATGGCTTGCTCTCCAAACTCTCTGCCTATGGCTATCAAGGCTAAATCCACTCTTGGGTGACTGACTTCTTCAACTCTCATAGCTAACATGTGGCTCTCAAAGGAATCCTTTCATCTCCTCTCCCTGTTAAGGCTGGAGTCCCCCAAACCTAGTGCTCTGGGCCCAGTCCTATTCCTAATATGCATTAACGATCTCTCTGACTCTGCTGAAAATTCTCTTTATATATTTGCTGATGACAACCTTCTGCCGTGATATCACTCATCCTTCAGAAAGGCAGATAGCAACCTCTCCCCTCTCTTCAGACCTTGACAAAATCACAAGCTAATCAAACACTTGGAATATGTCCTTCATTCCTGACAAATCTCACACCTTCACTTTCTCTCATATCACACAAAGGACCATGTTGGAAACCCCCCATATACTTTCTTAACAATACTTGTGAGGAAGTTCAGTCACTCAAACTCCCGTGTCTCATTGTCAGCCATGATCTTTCTTGGGCACACCACATTTCAAAGTTGGCCTCCAAAGCCAGCCACCGACTGGGCATCATCTGTTGTATAAAGTCCTTCCTTGGCACACCTGAAGTCCTTTCCACCTACAAGACTTTCATCCACAGCTCGATGGAGTACTGCTCTCCCCTCTGGGCTGGCACCCCAGCCTCACACCTTGCTCAGCTTAACGCCATGGAAACCAAGGCCTTCAACATTATTGGAATCTCTTGTGCTGAAGCTGAGTCTATGGGCCTCTCACTTTCCCATTGCAGACAGATCGATGGTCTCTCTGTCTTCTACCACCTCCTTTCTGGTCTTGCACCCTCTGCTCTTTTGTGCTTTGTTACCCCTCCCCACAGGTTTCTGCAGAGCACAAATTGCTCACAATCAACCCCCTTCTGGTGAAACTACCAAAATTCAGGATCACTGCTAACCTCCACTCATTTGTTCCTCTTCTTTCCTGCCTGTGGAATGAACTTTCACATTCTCTTCAATCTCATTCTTCCCTCCAAGTCTTCAAGACAGCTATTCATCATCAACTCAGATCATTGCCCATCGAAAACCAGGACCTTTTCTACCACTGTTAACCCACCTCCTTCCAAATTTCCAGGATTTCCTTCCTGAGAGTTTGCCTCTGCATCCATCTTGTCCACCCATGCATCCTCCTCTACCACTAATTCCTCTCCACACCCATTGTTTATCCAAGTCTCACTCTCTCTTATCCATCATCCCTGTTGTTAGTGCACCCCCCCCCCTCCCAAACCCCTCTCTCGACTGTTCCTTTTGGTGTTTTTCATCCTGATCAGTTCAGTGTTCAAGCTCTTCCACTAGCCTTGACCTTGTATACAAATAACATTGTAGGGTCATTAACATCCATTATGTTAATGCAGTTGAGATGGTCACTTTTCACTTTTACATCCCTCATGTAAACAACACCTTGATCATGAGAGACTTGAATAGTGACATATTTGAGATATGATTCTTGCACACACACTCTCTCTCTCTCTCTCTCTCTCTCTCTCTCTCTCTCTCTCTCTCTCTCTCTCTCTCTCTCTCTCTCTCTCTCTCTCTCTCTCTCTGTCTCTCTCCCCCTCTCTCTCTCTCCCTCCCTCTCTCTCTCTCTCTTTCTCTCTCTCTCTCTCTCTCTCTGACGTACAGTATCAATCATACTCTTCACAGAGTGTTGGTGCCAAAGAAGCAGCTTCCTGAGCAAAGGTTATTCTGGGTGGTTTGCCATTGCCTTCCCAGCAGTAGCTCGGGCAGGAATTTGTAACTTGGCCATGGTGTCGGCGATAGCTCGCCGACTCTTCACAAAGGACACCGTGGTATCTTTAACATCGACCAACTAATGATAGCAGACGGGGCACCCATTTTAACAGCCATCCGAGGAACTACACACACATTGATGAATCGCCCTGCCTGTGAAACACCAGGATGACAGTTTATCGCTGGGTCGGCATTGAAACACAGGTTAGACAGCTGAGAGGCGAGTGTGTGTACGTCAAGACCATCCTGCCAGCGGTAGATCTGATTATCGGTGAGTGTAATTCCAATGAAGTGTAAGAGATTCGAGTTGTCTGGTTGTGCGTTGTTCAAGGAGGAGAAAGTTTAACCCCTTTTGGGATGACTCCATATAATGCTGCAGATGTGATAATTGATCTGATCTACAGATAAAGTTTCAATGTCTTGATGTAAATGCTAAAGCAGACACCAAGTTATTACCCTCTTTGCAAATACAAAACCATTCCTGCTCCAAGATGAACGATACCATTATTACCTCTTCTGGTGGAGGTTACGTTTTCACCCCTGTCTGTCTGTCTGTCTGTTCGTTTGTCTGTCTGTCTATCTTTGACAATGATGTCTCAAAAAGTTGTGGACAGAATTTTTAAAGTGATTCTTCACCTTTGAGAGATAGGGACAAAAACGATATTTAGCAGGATATGTCAAAAGTTTGTGGACGGATTCAGACAAAACTTGCTGGACAGTTTGGATGTGGACAAGGAAGAATTTGTTCAATTTTGTTGAAGATCCGGATATGTGAATTTTCAAAATGATTATTCGCCATTAAGTTATAGGGCTAAAAATGATGTACAGTATAACGCGATATCTCAAAAAGTTATGGACTGATCCGGCTGAAACTCGGTGGACAGATTGGTTGTATGACAAGGACGGATTGTGGTGAAGATCTGGATCCAGATACGAGAATTTTTAAAATTCACAAGTGATTCTTCACCATTGAGAGATGAGGCCAGAAACGATATTTCTGGGCATGATATTTCAAAAAGTTGTGGACGAGTTGTGACAAAACTGTGTACGAGTTGTTTAGGTGATGAACAAAAGCCAATTCGATTTTGGAGGTCCGGATCCAGATCCGGCCTTTCAGTGGGACACAAAACATAAACTGTTCAGCCTGGCAGAGGCATATGCTCCAGTGAGTGCCATTCTCGTTTCCACTGCAAATACGATATATTTGAAGATGCATGTCACTACGTTCTGTTTGAAATAAAATCCACAATTAACTGCTTTCAATCAAGAAAATTACAAATTGAGATGATAAAACGACAACAAATTCAGATCACCAGACTCTGCAGTGGTATTGTGGTTGGAGGGACCACTCTGAGTCTGGGAGGTCATTGCTTGAACCCCAGCTGAGTCATAACAAAGACTTTAAAAATGGTACGTGCTGCTTCTTTGGTTGACGCTCATCATTTTTAAAGGACAGAGCACCGACAAACAACCGTAGGTTGGTATCTTTTTGGGAGGGGATTTCTCCCTCAAAGTGTCCTGCTGAGTGCTGAGAGGCAAGCACTGCCACTCGAGGTCGCCTCGTCAGCACCCACAGAGTACAAGGAAGTTATGTCCTCCAAGGTCAATGGCCATCTTTTCCTGATGTCAATTTCTGTGTTGTCTTCTGTCTCCGTGTGCATGTGAGTGCGTGTTTTGTGGGCGTTTGTGACAGCTCTTCAGTGAACCTTAGAAATTATAACCAATGAAGTCCTGCTGGGTTACTCAATTCACCAGTTGACTAACAGATTCCTGGATTGCCTTTGTTCTCAACTACTGCATTTGCTGAACCAAGCAATTATTATTTAAAGACTGCATACTTAATTTGCTCTCAATGGCAAAAGTTTTCTCAGGTTACTAAACATATTAAACTACATGCTGCTTTCTTTTTTTACTTTTTTCATGTTTAAGGCTCCAGTCACGGATTATATAGTCGTCATCGAAGCGAGGCCTTAAGTAAAAGAACTGTTTCGGTAGAAAAGTGAAGAAAGAGAGAATAGTGCAAGAGTTTTTGAGGAAGTAAATAAAATCTGCTTTTTGAAAAGGGGAAGGTCATAAATGTTTGGAAAGACACGAGAAGGTAAAGAGTTCCAGATTTTGGCAGTGAAGGGGAAGAAAGAAACATCATAATGACCTACCCTTGAGTTGCCAATGGGTACACAATGATCATACGATGTTGTGGCTTGTTGAGTATTTTGTGGTCTCGCTAATGGCGGAGGTACACAAGCAGCAAGCTCTCAGGAGCAGAAACTGAAGTAATACAGTACCGTAACTTTACAGCGTAATTAGAACGAAGTAAGATTGGGAGAGTTGACAAGTCGGATTACTTTGAATTAAATTCTGTCCAGCAAGTATGTGGAGCTAGAACCTCCCCAGATGTGAGAGACCACTTACACAACATCAAAGGGATTTGATGAAAGCTCCATGTACATCAGTCTGTATTTTCCCTCATAATGTCCCTCTTGCAATTTTTTGACTTTGTCCTCTTGGCATTAAAATTTTTTTGTTGTTATTCTCCTTTTCCAACTTTAACCACCCTTTCAGCTGCCACACTATCTGCAATGACCACTCTTCTTTTTATTGTGCAGGCATCGGCCCGCGGTAGGCGAGTGTGTTGCCGGCCTCGCTGGAGCTTTCCCTGTTGCCTTCTTGGAACCTGAGCTCAACAAGAACAACCCATACTCTGTGTATGTGACGAAGACGCCGCGTGAGCGTGCCAGTAAGCTGAATCCCAGTGCACATTGATAAACTGTTGTATCATTGGCATTAGAAATCAAAAAGCAAAATTAGCAGAGTCCTGCATCCAGCTCTGATCGTGCACACCACCAACTGACACAATATGGCCTGTTCTTTGTTTCTAATTGTCTGTGCATTTCTTTTTGTCGTTTCTTTTTCCGCCAGTGTTGCTCTTGCCCTCCAAGGTGGAGGACGCGTGTCCCGGCATGCCCCACCTGGAGCAGGTCCTCGTGGACATTCGCCAGTTGGCCGAGTCCGGCGCTCGCTACACAGAGATGCCGCATGTCATTGAGGTGACATTGCCCATGCTCTGCAACTACCTTCTACACTGGTGGGATCATGGACCTGACATCCGTAATGACCCCGAGAGACCGAACTGCACGAGCGTCACAACCACTCACATGAACGCTTTGCTGGGTCACGTTCTGCGCATCATCAGCAGCAACCTAGGCATGGAGGAGGCTGCATGGATGAAAAGGATTGCTGGTAAGGAGGTCTTTCATGGAGAAAATGGAGCCTTCTCTTGCTTTCCTGCATTTTTCGTCTTCTTAAATACACTCATCACTTTGTTTTATCCTTTATTGATTCAACTCATGGAGGAGTTTGTGCACATATTGTACGAATGACAAAAAAATACTTGGGACACAGAAGTTGTACATTTGCCTTCTCGGTGCAAAAGTAGTGCTTATGCATAATGCATAAATGTGTTTCCATAATACTTTAATTGCTCCTTTCAGACTTTTTAAGCATAAGTGACATTTTCTTGCAAAACAGATTTACTCTCATGCATGAACTATATTGCAAAAATACCAGTTTTTGTCATCATCCAGTGAGTGCTTTTCAATCTGCTTTTTTATCAAAAAAAAAAGAGCTGCTGTGAAAGTGAAACATTTTATGTTTCAAAAACGCAATTACAAGATTTCTCTAACCGTCTGTATAAATCATAGAATGCTGTCTGTCTGTCTGTCTTCCTTTTGATCCTATCTCTCTGCTCCATGCATTGTGACAAAACTGTAGCATAATTAACAATGTCTTGTAATTCTGCTTACATTAGCTAAAATTACTTCCTTTTATTCCATTCGGCCCAATCTAAAGTAGACTTTTGTCAAAACATTTGCCATGCTGGATGAGATCACGACCTTCGGGTGAGCAGTTTCCCACGTTTGTGTTTGTTTGTCAATGCTACTCCTCCTACAGTTTTGGGCCAATTACATCCAGACTTGCTACAGAGGATCAGCATGACCCCAATTAAAGTTTCGGGGTGTTTTATTAATTTTCTTTATCTTTGCCAGTAGTTTTGGGGGAGGGGTGAGTTGGGGGACACAAATTCTCGATGTAAATGTGTATCGTGTACCGCCACCTCCAGGTGGGGGAGGGTATTGCAAGTCTCCACCATTTACAGTGCAGTATTCCTGTACCCACGTTTTCCAGTGCAGTGAGGTGTTTTGAATTGTAATCAGTCGGTATGTTTTTGCTTCATGCACGTAACCCAATTTATTTGTTGTTACATATACAGAGCTGTCAGTTGCCTATACACCGCCAAAATAAAGGTATGCGTCAGAAGAACGTATTGCATGCTTGGACCAACATCACCCGTAGGGCGGGTACTCTGCTTGTGATTCAAATACATTGTTGGCTCCTTATCACCAGAGTATGCGAAGGAGGTGAGAGATATTTTATGACAACCTCCAACGAACGCTCCGTACACGACTTTGAAGATCACGCTCATAAAGCATATGGCTCCATCTGAGCACTACTGCTTTCAACATCTCCTTTCAGCCGAGGATTTCGGAGATCGAAGACCCACACAATTACTGCGTCAGTTGCGGCAGCTTCTCGGTGACCACCATGCCACCTTTGACCAGTCCCTTCTTCATGAGTTTTTCTTGCAGCGTTTATCACCACATGTCCGCATGATATTTGCAGTCAACACAGAGCTGGCACTACCCACTGCTGTAGATCTGGCTGATCATCTCATTGATACCATTACACCGATCGTAGCTAATGCGACACATAAACCACACACACCTGCAATCTGAAATGGCCGATCTTAAGAAGCTCGTCCTGGAGCTCCATGCTGTGCAACACCAATCATGCCCATCTCCATGTACCCCTAATAGGGACAAAAAGAAACGCCGTGCCTCGAGTTACCATTCACCTTCACCTTCCGTGAACACTCCAGATTGGTGTTGGTACCGCATGACCTTCGGTGATAATGCCCATTAGTGTAGAGCACCAAGCTCTTACAGGCTGCAGGAAAACAACGAGGCCCACAACTAATGGCCACAAGTTCACCTGCGCCTTAAGTCAGTTGTCTTTTCTTCCTTGTCGATCATACATGCTGACTTTGTTTTATTGTGACTGCAGGGGCAGAGGTGAGCAGTGTGCTGCCATCTGCCATTGAATGGAAAAATCAACAAGAATATTCATTACATGCCGCTAACAACAGTGCTATTGCTCCTTTTGGAGAACATTTCCTCCAGATTGATTTGGGTTTACGTCGTTCATCTCCGTGGGTGTTCACCATTGCTGATACCAGATACTCCATCCTCCGTGCAGATTTTTTTGCATCACTTTAATCTCCTTGTAGATGTCAAACATTGCCATCTATTCAATGTCTCAACACACCTTGGTGTTCTTGGTAAAGCATCCACTGTTCCATCACTGAATATCACTTGTCTTCCTTCCACGCCCACATTCCCTTTTAAGAAAGTACTTTATGACTTCCTGTCCTTCATGAGCCCATCAGCGACAATCCAGCCCATCAACACCAGATCACGCATCACATCGAGACTACGGAACCACCTGTTTTCATGCTTGCTCACCGACTAGCACCCGAGACATTCTATATCACCTGACAGGGGTTTGACTATATGTTACAACGTGGGATCATCAGACCATTGCCCAGAAGATGGGCTCCATCGCTGCACATGGTACCCAAAAACACACCTGGGGATTGGCATCCTTGCAGGGATTACCAGTCCTAAAACAACGAGACTGTTCCAGACTGCTACCCATTCCACACATCCAGGATTTTACTGCGAAACTCCATGGTGCTACAATCTTCTCCAAGATCGACCTCGTTCATGCGTACCATCAGATTCCCGTGGATCCAGATGACATCTCGAAGACAGCAGTCATCACGCCTTTAGGCCTATTTGAATTCCTTCAGATGCCTTTCGACCTATGCAATACCACACAATACCACACAAAGAAACACATCAGGAATACCTACGTCTCTTCTTCACCCATTTGCAAGACTTCTGCATCGCCATTAATCCCACAAAGTACATTTTCAGTGTTCTGGAGTTGAATTTCCTCGGCCACTGTCTTAATGCGCAGGCGTCTGTCCGCTCGAGGAGAAGGTGCAGATTATTCGGGATTTCCCATTGCCTTCATCTCAATGCAAACTGAGAGAATTTTTGGGCCTCATCAACTTTCACCATCGATTTATTCCAAACTAACCCACAGCACTGCAGCCGCTGAAAGAGTTAATTGCAACTGACATGCACACTGATGTGTTGTCATGGTCAGAACAAACCTTGTCAGCCTTCCACAAAATCAAAGATGCACTATCCATCACCTCACTCCTGATTCATCTGAAGCCAGAGATGCCAACAAGCCTGATATGATGATAGACATCAGTTGCAACCCTTCATCAGTTCATCGATTCCGACTGGCGTCCACTGGCCTTCTTCTCGAAAATGATGAAACCAACAGAGCACAGGTAAAGTGCTTTTGATAAAAAAATTGCTCGCTGTGTACCTCGCCATCATGCATTTCTGCCACTTTTTAGAGATTAGACAATTCTCTGTCCTGATTGACCACAAACCTTTAACTTTCGCTCCATCCACCCATTTGGACTCTCACTCTCCTCGGATACTTCACCAACTCAGTTATATTTCGCAATGTACAACCGACATCTGGCACATCAAAGGAACCATAAACATTGGTGGCCGATGCTCTCTCATACATCGAGGTCCTGGCATTGTCTTCTACCAACACACTGGCCATCGATTTTAATGCACTTGCAGCAGCACAATGGGAGGACACAGAGCTCCAGCGTCTACACTGTACAGTCTGAAACCAGTACGCTTACATTTTGTGAGGTACCGCTCCCAGGGACAAACTCTACCCTCGTGTGTGATACATTGATGGGACAGTCACGCCCTTCATTCCTGTCGTATTCCGTCACACAGTCTTCGACACTTTTCACTCACTTGCGCACCCGGGTGTTTGAGCAACCCAGTGACTCATCTCCACGTGCTACGTCTGCCCATTAATTAACGCAGATGTGCGCCATTGGGCCAAGCAATGTCTTCAGTGTCAATGCTCCAAGATCCACCGTCATGCTGTTGCAACACTCGGTAGCTTTTCAACATCAGATCGGCGTTTCGACAGGGTGCATGTGGATCTTGTCGGTCCCCTACCACCTTCAAACGGGCACCGCTATTTATTGACTTGTGTTGACCGCTTCACTTGTTGGCCGGAGGCGACACCGATAGCTTAAATCAATGCATCTCCCATCACTATGGTCTTTGTCCACACCTGAATCACATGTTTTGGTGTTCCATCAACCATCAATATGGATCATGGTAGCCAGTTCGTATTGGCTCTATTTCACGAGCTGACTCAAGTCCTGGGTGTGCGAACCATGTGTGAACCACCGCTTACAAATCAGCAGCAAATGGTATTGTGGAGCATTTCCACCGCCAAATCAAGTCTTCCCTGAAAGTGCATAACAACTCCACGTACTGGACGGACATCGTGCTTATGGTCCTGCTTGGTACGTGAGCTCTTCTAAATGACGACATTGGATGCTCCACTGCAAAGCTATTGTACAGTAGTGCACTGCTTTGTCTCCCAGGAGAATTCTTCTCAGCATCCAAAGACGCCTTGCCCCGCCACCATCAACTATGCCAACCAACTTCGTTCGGCCTTGCAGGGCCCCTGGGTGACACCGACACATGCGTCTTTATCACGCCCGTTTTTTATACCCCAGGAATTTTCTACGTGCACCCACTTATTCGTACGGCATGATGCTGTCCGGAAACCCTTGCAGCAACCCTTACCTATGACGGACCTTACAAAGTTCTACAATGCTCCAATTAGACCATCATACTCAATATTAACAGTGATTATGATACATTCTCCACAGATTGCTTGAAGCCAGCTTTTCTTGACACAGCACCAGAGCTGACCATTCCACTGACCAAAGGGTTGACCATCACAACGGAGAATTGTAGTGATGCAGGGTGGGTGCCTACTATAGTGATGATGTACCATCACTACGGACCTACTATAACAATACGCTTACTGTCATATATGATTCACTCTGGGTGCCATGTACACTTCCCAGCACGATATTTATGAGAGTACTTTTTGCTTGTGGACCATTTTTCTTTGCTGTGCCTTTTTTTTTTTTACTTGGACAGTATATATCTCTTTTCCGACACCATATTGCATTTTGTTTGGACCTACTGTTCATTTAACTCCGTCGGAGGGGGAGTCGTGTCGCAGGATAATTTTGCCTTTAATTTCGTCAGATGTGAACGCACTTTAGCTTTGGTTAAACGGAGTTACCTGACAGGGGTTTTTCTGGAGAGTTTTACCGTGGTGGTTTAATAAGGAATTGACTCGGAATCTGAAGGTCTCGGACGTCTTTCCTCCCACGTGAAACCGTCGCCCGTCATAATCATTAGGTATGTTTTCGCTTGATTGTGTATGTAATCTGGGTAATTGTACATTTTTCCTTTATATCATGTAACCGCTTTAAATTACACTCAAGAGGATTTATGACTTCTGCACATTTGAAGACTGAACAAAGCATGTTCTATCATAAAAGAAAGGTATGTTTTCATTACAACATATGCAAAGGAAGGAAATAGCCTTGGAGGTACATCTGGTGTTGGCTTAGTGGTTAGGGTGGCTGGCGTGGGATCTTAGGATCCTGAGTTTGAGCAATGTTGGCCACTGAATTAACACCAGGTGGGTGAAATCATCCTTACGGATGATCCTTATGGATGAAATCATCAGCCTGTCATCCTTACGAGGTCAGCAAAATGAGTACCAGTGTACAGGTATAATGGTTGTATTGGCGCTGCCGTTCCATGCTTGCAACCGCAGTGTGGTAATCTTCATCCTGATGAAGCAGCACTCATATGGAAGGAAAGAAGGGAGGAAGGTAATGCATACTACAAAGTACAAAAATACATATTTGAAGACGGCCTTTTATGCTGTTGTCGAATCATGGTCGAATTGTGCACAGGTATAGTGTATCTTAAGGATAGCCATTAAAATGTTGTAAAATGAAGATTATTTGCATCAATAACATTTTTCTCACTTGAGTAGGTAGGTATCTTGTGATTACGTGGACAATTATCAATGTTTAAATGTTCGGTTCAAAGGTTGGTGCAAGTTTTATTTGTAAGGATAATAATAAATATTCCAGAAGCGTTTATGTTGGACTCACTCCATACATCCTTGCTGTTTGGAGTCTCCTATACACTGCAGGTGGCATCTTGTATTTTATCGCATCATTTTCTATCGTCCACCATAGGTCATATGCATGTTTACAATGACCAGGGCTGACCTGTTTAGTGTTTCCATCAGGACCGATGGTTCATGATGCTTGGAACCTGGTTTCAAATCCCATATTCTCCACCCAACGTCTTTGTAATTCATATAACAGTACACTGATGTCTACTAATGTATTTGTCCTACATCCTATGTTCAGTCTCTCTCTCTCTCTCTCTCTCTCTCTCTCTCTCTCTCTCTCTCTCTCTCTCTCTCTCTCTCTCTCTCTCTCTCTCTCTCTCTCTCTCTCTCTCTCTCTCTCTCTCTCTCTCTCTCTCTCTCTGTCTCTCTCTCGCTCTGTCTCTCTCTCGCTCTGTCTCTCTGTCTCTCTCTCTGTCTCTCTCTCTCTCTCTCTCTCTCTCTCTCTCTCTCTCTCTCTCTCTCTCTCTCTCTCTCTCTCTCTCTCTCTCTCTCTCTCTCTCTCTCTCTCTCTCTCTCTCTCTCTCACCACACATTGTCTAGCTGTTATGCATACCTACCTTTAAGGAATCTGAAGAACTAAGATAAAAAACAACAGCAACCAAGTGACATCATTCTCATCCCACAGTGTTTGCACAACCCATAATAAGCAAGGCAAGGCCCGAGCTGCTGAAGTCTCATTTTATACCCACTATGGAGAAACTGAAGAAGAAAGCACATAAGGTGAGGGCTTTTTATCTCATGTGCGATTCCACGACGTTCGTTCTTCGACCTGTCATTTTAGCCAATTTCCACCACTTGGAATGACTGTGCATGATGAACATTTTACTCTCATAAGGAACCAGGAAGTTGTCACGACTTTCACAAAAACGTATCATGTCTGGTCAGATAGACCAATGGGATTGGACATTAGCCTGTACCCACCCTCATCGATAAGCTTTCCTTTCTCCATTATCATCATCCCCTAAACTTCACACAACCGTTAAAGTCGTGATGGATGCTGAATCGAAGCCTGTGGTAAATGAACCAGACTGCCTTGGAAATGAGAGGAATATGAGAGTTAATCTAGTGCTTGTTT
>NC_140969.1:82827913-82857913 GCF_056783735.1 Eptatretus burgeri | reverse complement strand
ATACGTCTGCATTTTGTTCAGGGCATACATCGAAAACTGCTCAAAGGAGGAAATTGAAACTCTACCGCATATTACATGACCATTTGATAAAGCACATATTGAGTGAAAATCAGAAACCATTCGAAATCAGTACAAATTGTAATTGCTTCAGACTTAACTGGGCTGAGCTGGTATAAATGCGAAGAAGAAGAAGAAGAAGAAGAAGAAGAAGAAGAAGAAGAAGAAGAAGAAGAAGAAGAAGAAGAAGAAGAAGAAGAAGAAGAAGATGTACAATATGGTGTTTTAACAATCTTCCGATTTATACTTTAATGATCTATTCTGGTGTCTTTATCAGCCTTAGTAGTTGTAAAAACACCCAAGAACGAGAATAAAACCGACTATGTGAAGGCTTATGAAAGCAGACTTTTCAAAGTATAATTTGTACACTTTTACCTCAGAAGTGTAGATAGATGATAGGCCTACAGTTACAAATTTTCCGCCAGAAGAGTTTGTTTGCACCACGTCCTTCTCAAGACTACGTGGGTATTTTATGAATACCATCTAACCTAATCAGTTTGTGACTGTAATCGAGCGTTTATTAAACTGACAATAATAGAGGGGTTTTTCATTGATTTGTATACGCATCGCTCAACGGGATAGGATTTTATTATTTTAAAATAAATAAATAATACCTTTCACTGTTTTTAATGATTTATTGGTTCACGAGTCAGTAAGTGACCACTATATTCGTTATGTGTGTGTGTCTGTCTGTCTGTCTGTCTGTCCCGAGCATAGCTCCGTGGGTTTTGATCCAATCCCGATAAAATTTGGGTGCGAGGTTTATATCATGATCTAGTTGTGTTTTCCGGAGAATGGGCGGAGCCATGCTCAAAAAACGTGTTTTTAGGGGGTAGCCGGTTTCAAGTTACATCTTCTCCGAGGGGGTTTGTCGAATCTGGCAGGGGTTTTGGTATATGGTTAGCCCAATGGCACCTCCATAGCTCCACGGAGCTCGATTTTTTTTTTTTCATTTTCGTCCCAGGGTCAAGGTCACAAGGTCACGAACTTAGAAAATGTCAAAAAAATCAATAAATTGGGCATCGAGCTCCTCGGGTTTTCAACTGTTTCGAATGAAAGTTGGTATGCAACTAGTGCTCTTCAAGTACTACAACTTTCATCATTTACGTTTTTCCCGATTCCCGCCAGTTTGCCCGTGGCGTCCCCTCGAGGGTCAAAAAATAAAAAAAAAGGTGAACCGTGTACATTGCTCGTGAACTGTCGCCGTCTCCAGACTTGTATTGATTTAAAACCCGTTTATTCAAATCGGACTAGTCAACCAAAAGTACCATTCGTTGTAACAAGTGTTCCTTATCATCGAACGATACTGTACAGTATTATGTTATCATCTATATCATAATACACTTATTCATCCATCCGCCTAAATGTAAGATTCTGTTCCACCCTTTGGTTGGCTGGCTTGACTCCACCCACAATTTCCACCTGGTGGGAGGGATGGGTTGTGGAGTTGTGGTGGGGTGGGGAGGGAGTTTAAAGGCTTGAAATGCAAAGGGGAGGTTGAGGGCTTGGGGTTCGGGAGAGGGCGTTGATGACTTGGGATTTGTGAAGGGGGTAGGACTTGAGGAGTGACGTCACATTGTACAATTGCACGGATGTTCCGCGAATCCCTGCTCGTGGTATTACAATTGGAAAATGAAAACAAACAAACCAAAGTTGGCAGCGAATGTGGATTATGGTTGTTATATAACATTTCATCCATGAATGGTTCACCATCATTGATGAAATTTTTTCTTCTACCACTTGTTAATAACCTTGTGTCATTCACAGAATTTCAAGCGTGAAGAGCAGAATTTTGTGGTACAGAATGAGATAAACAACATGTCCTTCCTCATCTCATCTGATTCCAAGAACAAGATGTCCAAGGTCTCTGCACCTGTTGAGTTGGTCTTGCATTCAGTCGTCGGCATTAATTAAACAAATGAATGAAAATAATTGGTCATGTGGAGTGTGTGTGTTGTGTGTACACGTGTTTGTTTGTGTTTGCAAAGACACATTATAGTTATTGATACGCAATTGTTATTGTGACCGACTTGGTGATGTAACGTTGGCAGGGACGTGTGGAAGGAGAACGTAAGAAAAGCAAACACCGTGGGGAGCGTTACTCCATGCAGACGTCTCTCATCGTGGCTGCTCTCAAACGCTTGTTACCCATTGGCCTGAACGTGTGTGGACCCGGTGACCAAGAGCTCATCACCTTAGCAAAAAGTCGCTTTTCACTGGTTAGTGGGGTGAAATATTTATACGATTATGTTTATTTGTTTTTAATCATTATATAATAAGTAGCTGACTGCATATTTTTTGGAAGTATCTTTGTGGTTAATCCTTTCGCTGGACATTATAAATCACTGGATTATTTATGTTTATATGGGGTGGGGATCAAGTAAATCCTAAAGGAAGTATGGTTAAATTAAAAAAAAATTTAAATTGAGTGATCTATTTATTATGTACATATATTATACGTCTTTACATATCTATCTATATAATCTATCTTCTATCTATATCTATATAATCTCTGCCATTAAGTCCTTCAGTCTGTCCATTCGGGGAGGGGCATCCACCATTCAGGCTGGGGCTTCAAAATCAAATCGCCGCCATATTGTTCACTGCGCACAGCTTTAAGGTTCCATCGTCTTCGATCATTAAATATGAAATTACCTTTTGAAAAAACACAAAGGTACATTTTCATTACACCTGATGCAAAGAAAACGAGGTAATGCACGTTTTGTTTGGAGCAATCGCGGCAGCAGTCGTCTATTATGCACCGCCCAAAAAAGGTACGTTTTCATAATGCAGAGAAAAGAAAATGGTGGAGTCTTTAATAAAAATGTTTTTGGTTTTCCTAAGAATTTTCAAGGCTGAATCTTGTAAAAGTACAGGATTTATCAACAAAGTGTATTTCACATTTGCATGACCATGTGATTCATGTATACTATGTAGATATACATATATGTGTGTCTGGTGTTGGCTTCATGGTTAGGGTGGTGGGCTTGGGATCCCAGGATCCTGAGTTCAAATCTTTCTCAGCTGTTGAATTAATACCAAGTGGGGTGACTCTGCCTGTCATCCTTCCGAGGTCGGCAAAATGAGTGCCAGCTTGCTGGTATCCTGTGTCGGAGTGGCGACCTGTCCAGGATTGTGCCCAATAGCCAAGGAGACTGCTTAGGCAGCACCAACGCTCTGCACAGAGTATGGTCCCAATGGGTGGCTGGATATATATAAAATATATATATATAAAAAATATATATATGTATAAAATATATATATATATATATATATATATATATATATATATATATATATATATATATATATATATATATATGTATATAGTGCCTTCAGAAAGTATTCACACCCATTGACTTTTTCACATTTTGTTGTGTTCCAACCTGAATTTATAAGGATTAAATTGAGATTTTTTTTCACCGATCTACACAAAATACCACATAATGAAAAAGCAAAAACATGTTTTGAGAAATTTATACAAATTAATTGAAAATTAAAAGCTGAAATGTCTTGAGTCAATAAGTAGTCAACCCCTTTACCATGACACTCCAAATTTAGCTCAGGTGCATCCAATGTCCTTTGATCATCCTTGAGATGTCTCTACAATGTGATTGGAGTCTATCTGTCACCGATTCAATTGATTGGACATGATTTAGAAAGAAACACACCTTTCTATATGAAGTCCCACAGTTGACAATGCATGTCAGAGTCGAAACTTTACCATGAAATCCAAAAAACTGTCTGTATAACTCTGACATAGATTTGTGAGGAGGAATAGATCTGGGGAAGGGTATAAGACAATTTCTAGAGTGTTGAAAGTTCCCAAGAGCACATTGAGCTCCATCATTAGGAAATGGAAAGAATATGGAACTACGCAGACTCTTCCTCGAAATGGCCGTCTGACCAAACTGAGCAACTGTGCAAGAAGGAACTTGGTCAGGGAGGTGACCAAGAACCCAATGACCACTATGACAGAACTACAGAGTTCCTTGGCTGAGATGGGAGAACCTGCTGGAAGGCCAGCAATCTCTGCAGCACTTCACAAATCTTGGCTTTATGGGAGAATGGCCAAATGCAAGCCACTCCTGAGAAAAAGGTGCATGATGGCATGCCTGGACTTTGCAAATTGGCATGTGAAATATTCTGAGCACATGAGAAAAAAGATTCTGTGGTCTGATGAGATGAAAATTGAACTCCTTAGCCTCAATGCAAAGAACTACGTCTGTTGGAAACCGAGCACAGCTCATCACCCATCCAACACCATCCCTACTGTGAAGCATGGTGGTGGCAACATCATGCTATATGGATGCTTTTCAGCAGCAGGGACTGGGAGACTTGCAAGGAAGGATAGAGGGAACAATGAATGGAGCCAAATACAGGCAAATCCTTGAGGAGAACCTGCTTCACAGTATAAAAGACCTGAGACTGCGGCAAAGATTTACATTCCAACAGGACAATGACCCCAAGCATACAATCAAAGCAACACTGGAATGGCTTCAGAACAAGAACATGAAAGTCCTTGAGTGGCCCAGCCAAAGCCCAGACATGAATCCCATTGAGAATCCGTGGAAAGACTTGAAGATTGCTGTTCACCGATGCTCCCCATCGAACTTGACAGAGCTTGAGCAAATCTGCAAAAAAAAAATGGGAGAAAAATCCCTAAATCCAGATGATACAGATTTACCCAAGAAGACTCAAAGCTGTAATCGCTGCCAAAGGCACTTCTGTAAAGTATTGACTCAGGGGGCTGAATACAGATGTAAATTAGATATTTCTATATTTCATTTTCAGTAGATTAATAAACATTTCTCAAAACATGTTTTCACTTTGTCACGATGGGGTATTTTGTGTCGATCGGTGACAAATTTTTTTAAATTCTATCCATTTTAAATTCAGGCTGCAACACACACAAGAAAATGTGACAAAAGTCAAGGGAGTGTGAATACTAGTTGAAGACACTGTGTATATGTATGTATGTAGATTGAAAATAACAATGATAATGTTGTTCATGATAATGATTACAATGATTACAACAATAATGATAATGGTACATGGTAATAATGGTGTGTGAATAAGTGCATTACGTTATGTACTATTGGAACGTGAATATGTCCATGAATTAGTTACGAATGCGATGCCGTATGTCTATAAATTACATACTAATGAAATGTGAGTATTACGTCTATTAATTACTTCTCAATGGAACATGAATATGTCTACTAAGTACATACTATTGGAATGTGTGTACGTCTATTAAATATGTACAATTGGAATGTGAGTACATCTATTAATTACATACAAATTGCATATTGGAAAGTATTAATTACGTCTATTATATTAATTACGCAACACACCAGTACACAAAATACACCATAAAACAAGTCCCGGTGAGGGTCTGCAATCTTGATTGTTCTTTCTAGTTATATATTTGTTTCTTTATATATGCTTCAAAAACTAAAAAAACTTCTGAACCAAATCCAACCAAATTCTGCATGTTGCCTAAGGGTACCCCAAGTGTGGTTTCTGTCTGAGAAACATATCTCTCCCCACCCTCTTAGACTTCATAATACTCCTTTGGTTATATCTACTGTAAATTATACACAGCAATGACAGAAAAAGCATATATACTGCACTGCACTTCAAAAATGAATTTATTATGATTTGGCTGTTTGACCTTGTAAGCAAATATGCATGTGAGTGGTCACATGGGAAGGATTACTGACATATCATCCTATTCACCTTCTCTTGGACCCTCTTTGGCCTATTGATAAAATTGCCATTCACTGTCCTGGAAATGTGCCTGATAGATCAGGTATTTCCCCACATTATTCTCGATATTCCTCCTATGGATGACACTTTGTTGTAATTTATTTTTCTCTGTAGAAGTATTCAGAAGAGGAAGTAAAGGATTACATTGAAAATAACCTGCACTCAGAGAGCAAGGCAAGTTGGACCATGACCGGAGGTTTTCACCCTCAGCCCTGCCATTTTGCTTCTTGTCTCACCACTTTCACCTTTTTGGTTGTTTGTTCCATTATTTACACTTGTATCGATAAATTCCTTATTTTTGGTTCAAAATATGAGATGGTGACTTGCAGTGCACCCCATTGTATTTGAAGAGATACTTTGTAAAGTGGTAGAAGTGATTAACTCTTCCAAAGAAGGACACTCAAGCTCATCATCATTGTAGTGGTAGTTGTAATGAATGTTTATTCATGATGTTTTCATATTGTGCTGCAGTTGGATGATCCATCCATCCGCTGGCAAATTTCATTGTACAAGGAATTGCCAGGAAAATCTGGAGAGACCTCTAATCCAGCCAAGACTGTTGATCGCGTGGTGGAGATTTCTGCTGTTCTCTTCTACCTGGAGCATGTGAGGCTTTGGCTTTTGTAATAATTTGTGTGGTTTTTTTTTTTAATGCCTCCGCCGACGAAGTTGCGGGAGGCATTATGTTTTCAGGTTGTCTGTCTGGCTGTCCGTCCGTCCGTGAGTCCATGATTCCCTTTTAAATTCATTTTACCTGCAACCGCTTGTCTGATTGACATGCATTTTCTACCATAGATGCAACTGCTCATATATAATGTATTTATGATAATTATGACATCATAGGTCATGTGGTGTGGCAGCCATGTTGGAAAAAGGAAAAACTTTGACCTCTGTATCTCCAAAACCGGTCCATGGAAAAAAATTGAAACTTAGCACATGCCAAGTACTCCCCATGGGAAATAAGTGCTGTTAATCATGACATCATCAATAAGTGTTGTTCATGTCAGTTACTGACACAGCACAACAAATCATTAATGATTGGTTAGATCTTCACAAATAAAATATCTGTAGATTACTTAACAGCAGTAGAATTAAGATCAATACTTAACAAAAAAAAACTGAAAGAAGTTTGGCAAATCGTTAACAGCTTAATGGAAGAGAATAATCAAGAGGAATCCTCAATCCAGCACATGGAAGCAAATCTGGATATGATTGAGCATAGAATGTACAAAGAGAAACCGAAATAAGTTAATCATAGAAAAGACAATGACATCATTAAATTTATGTTTGATACAAAGGGGTGGAAATGATCAATGTAGAGAAAATACTATGACAGAAGGAAGTGTGGGGTAAACTTGCAGAAACAACACAATAGAGAGAGCCACCAAGGGTTGTGTACACTTTACGAAATGCAATTAGGGGAAAATCTTCAACTATAAAGAAACAATCTCTCCAAAAGGACCATCTGGAACCCCCCCCCCCCCATCTACTTTCTTAACAATCCTCTTGAAGAAATCCTTTCATTCAAAGTTTTGGGTCTCACCATCTGCCATGACCTCTCCTGGGAAAGCCACATTTCCAAGCGAGCCTCCAAAGCCAGTCACTGGGCATCCTCCGTCGTGCAAAGTCCTTCCTTGGCACACCTGAGCTCCTGACCATGTACAAATCTTTCGTCCACAGCCTGATGGAGTTCTTCTCTCCCTTCTGGGCTGCTGTTCCTGCTTCTCACCTTTCTCGGCTTCACGCTGTGGAAACCAAGGCTTTCAGGATCATTGGTATATCCCACGATGAGGCTGAGTCTTTGGGTCTCTCTCTTTTACTGCAGGCAGGTCGGTGGTCTTTCTGTCTTCTACCGTCTCCTCTCCAGCCTCGCCCCCTTCCTCCCCCCCACCACCCCCACTCTATCTGCTATCTGTCCCACCCATATTTCCGCAGGGCGCTCAAGGTCCACCAGCAACCCCTTTCTGGTGAAACGACCAAAATCAAGAATCACTGCTCACTTTCATTCTTTCATTGCTCTTTTCTCCCCCACCTTTGGAAAAAAAAACTCCCACACTCTCTTCAATTCCATTCTTCCCTCCAAGTCTTCAAAATAGCTGTTCACCACCATCACTTTTCTTTCCCCAACCAAACCATGATCTTTTCTACCCCCGTCAATCAACCCCCTATCCACCTCCTTCATATTCCTGCTTTCCTTCCTGAAAGTCCTTGTAGTGTCCATCTTGTTTACCCCGTGTACCCTGCCTCATCCCTCTCCCTTCCACAGATCTCCTCATGTATCTGTTCCCCACTGTTTTGTGCTTCCCTCTCCCAACCCTCTTGTCTCCTGCTCCCCTTGTTATATGTTCTGTGTGTTAGTTCTTATACGAGCCTTGACATTCTATGTTAAAAAAAAAACAAAAAAAAAACAGGACATTCAATAGACGTAGAGGAATGGTTAAATAACACACATCCTTGTAATTGTGAACATTCCATATTTAAAGATCCACAACATAAACACATTATCACAGGTGCTCTCAGAATAGTGAAAGATTACATGCGTTACTTAAAAAAGGACCAATTTATTGAGAAAATGAAAGGATTAACTGGAATAAGGCAATGGAACTTACAATAAAAGGACTGATGGAATGGATGAGAGAACAAATTGATAAACACAAAGTACCAAACAAACAAATGGCCTTTTGGTCGGAGGAGGTAGAGAAATACATTAAAAGGAGAATTGTTGATTTGAAAATAAAAGTTTGCATCAGTCATCCAAAGTTAATTTTAAACAATCCAGAGACGTGTGATTCTTTAAAACAGCTTCAAGCACAATGTGTTATTGTTCCAATTGACAAAGCAAATCATAATATTGCATTTGTATGCAAAACATTCAACATTCAAACACTTTTGGAAGAATTGGGCTAACAGACTGGACTCTTAAAGTTCTATAAAATCAGTAATGATAATACAATAGTCTTGATACAACACAATGTAAATCACTCAAAAACGAGAAGACTGTTCGTTCCAGATAAACACCATAAATTACCATTCATTTACTGGATCCCAGAAATGCACAAAACCCCTCGTAAGATGAGGTTCATTATCACAAGTAGAGAATGCAGTTTGAAACCATTGTCAGGTAGTATTACAGGGGCGAAGAAACTCATTTTTAAATAAATTACAGGTTATGGTTCTTACATTAGGTGAGGGAACTATGTTGTTAGGTTTACAATTTCAAGATAGTTGAATATCGGATGCTGTGAAATGAACATAATTTACAGGAATCCTTTAAATTATGTTATATTTTAGGACTAGCCGAGACTGTGCAATTAATTAAAAGTGTGTGTGTGTGTTTACACATGCATGCTTGCTCGTAATCACAGTATATTTTTAGATAACCTATCAGCAGAATATGATTTGGTAATGGAATTGTGTGGAACATTCCTCCCTGCTTTTTAATTAGCCATGAGAATATTTATGAATTGTAAAGTTGTGCATGTAAAAACTTCATTTGAATGACAATAACCTGTGTGGAACTTCATCTGAATGGTACATTGCATGTACCGTTAACCTCCAATTAGGCAACACTTGTGGTAGTTTACATGGTTCCCATCAGTATGAGGTATAGACGATGAGAGTTTATAAAGAGTACATAAAAAGCATTATTCAATCATTTTGAAAGGTATACCTATAACATAAGTGTTGTACATTGTAGAATTTCCATTTAACACTCGTGTGTGATGTTGTAGGTTGAACATCCATCACGTACACGTAAAGCTGTGTGGCATAAATTGTTATCCAAACAGCGTAAGCGGGCAGTGGTTGCCTGCTTCCGCATGGCTCCTTTGTACAACCTTCCAAGGTGAGCTTTTTCACACTCTCATAACTACCCCACAACTGAAGCTATTTTCATTTCCATCTTGTAAGATGAGTACAAGAGTACAATTTTGAGTAAGTTCTTGTGGAAATTGCATTTCCTGTTGTTGGAATACAAGGCCCATTATCTACTTGAAGATGGATTCTTTTAACCAGCAATTTGAAAACCTGACAGGTGTTTACTTCTGTAAGCTCTTAATGAAGCTATATTCTTTTGCAGGTGTTAACCATGAGTTAAATGATTTGACAAAACACAAAGCTTCCTTTTCTTAAGAGGCTGCCATTTGCAAGTTGTGGTGCCCCCGACTTAACACTGTCACATTGCTGTGTGCCCTCCTGTAGACATAAAGTTAGCAATTTCTTCTTGGGTTCATTCTCTCGCATCTGGCTGCTGAAGAAGCGTATGAAGATGGAATTTGCTCCATTCATTAGAAACCTCATCTTGGTAAAGTGGGCACATCGTTTTTGTAATGCACTCGATCAAGCCGAATGGTTGGCCTCAAGCTGTGTTGTTCAAAGAAAACCGGGAGAATGAGGTCCTTCTTGGAAGGTTTCTACTTCTACCCTCATTCTTCCCCTCCTCTGACAACTAATGGCTTGTCGGCCAATGGAATGGAGAGTGGAGCTTTACTGTTGGGGAGTGCTTGAAATACATGCCTGTATCTGTTTCATACTCTGGCTTTCCTCTGCAAGATTCACTCGTCACGTGCCATGTCTTGAATCAAGTATGATTCATAAAGTAGACAATCCCATAGCTAAAACTAACTGTGTCAACGGTAATCGGAATGATTCAAAATAATTCCTGCAAAATTTAGCAAAACTGAGAAACTTAATGTAACCTGAGTTCAAAACAAGAAAAGTGATAAACATTTGATTTGTTAATTTTGAATGGCAGTGAGAGACTTTAACATCTCTTGAGATGGTTTGCGGCCAAGCGTGAAACAGATCATGAATGTCACATCAGTGGCAATAAAGCATGTCATTTCAAACCTTGACTCCCAACAGCTCACGCTGCTCTTTCTCTTGAGCACCCACCAAAAATCAAGGTCTTCACCATGCATCGGAGCCTCCCCTATCCATTGCCTGCCTGCTTGCACCCCGATCCCCTCCACTGTTCATCCTCCCCTCCCCAGGCACCGTGTGATTAACATGTTCCTGCAAGCCTATCAGGGAGCGTGGATAGAAACGGAGGAGAATCTATTTGAAGATAAGCTCATTGATGACATAGCCGTGAGTACAAGGGAAGCTGTCAGGACGGCGTGCCAAAGGGTTTTGCTTTTTTTCTCTCATTCTTTGGGCAAGGAACATCACCCCAAAGTGCTTATGATACTTGGCTAAGCATTTCAGGGATCAATTCAGGAATATCCTGAAATATCTGAAAGTTTACATCTAGCATTTGAAAAACAATCTCCTATGTATTTCTCATGAGATTCACATCAACTATGAGAAAACTTCACGAGATCACCATATATCGGTTTATGTATTGGTTCTTAGGAGGCCAAATCGTGCATGGCAGACCTATTTTGTACTGTATTGACCTCAAATTTGGTTATTGATTGTTAAAATAGAACACAGTTGAAAAATTACTTGTGTGAACAATGATGGGAACTGTGTAGTTACAGGAAAGAGAACAACTTAAGTTGCTAGTGTGAGTTTGAATGGGGAAGAAGAAAGTGGAACTTCAGGCAGATAATCAAATTTCATATGCCAGTGGATTCTGGATGATTTTCTCTCGAAACAGGCAAGATGGTTGGATTTGCATCTCCCTACTAAGAATGCACATCGCACACATTCAAGAATCAAGCAAGGCAAATCTGTAATACACAGGTGAAGTGATCAGGAAATAAATAACTCACCACCGTATCGCTTCTGCTGCAACAATCGGCAAACTGGAGGATCACTTCTTGTTAAAGAGGTTAACATGGACCTGCTGTATTTAAACAACAAGTGCACAGCATGACCATTGTCCACACTGTTGCACCTGTTCATGTCATGTGCTGGTCCAGTACCTCCATGTCATGGCCACAAGTTGTGGACATCTTTAACATGCGTATAGAGATGCACAGCCTGCCAGTGTGATCATATCTGGTCCAGCATGGTGGCCGGGTCGGTCGGACGCGGTGTCGGCCATCGTGTTTGCGTGTGCCACCTTGTGCTGAGAGTCGTTGCACGGCATCATGGGCATTTGCACAAGCATGTGTGCAGCGTTGTCTGGTTTCTCCATGATTAATAATTGTAATTCATTGTTATCTGCATCATATAAAATGTAATTCCATCTATATCAATGCTTACTTGGAAAACATGTAGAGAAGTTGTGTTTCTGAATCATTGCAGATTAACAGTGGTTTTGATCACGCATTGATTATTATTAGCCATTTCACAGTTCTTAATATTCTGGATGACAAAATAAGTAACACTTCATCCAAACTAAATAATAGTATTAATAATGTTACTGGGTATGTAGAAAAAGACATTTATATGATACTGACTTGAATGGTTCTGCCTGATCAGAAAGCGAGAGAGGATGAGGAAGAGGAAGAGGAAGAAACAGAGACGCATCCTGACCCATTGCATCAACTTATTCTTCAGTTCAGCCGTACTGCTCTCACTGAGAAAACGTATGCCATGACTCGAACCTCAACATCCTGGCCTGTAATCTACAGCACTGTTTTATTTGTGATCCCCAATTTGTATTCCAAGCATCCTTATTGTGCAACCCCTCGGGACTGCATGTGTATTTACATGGGAACTAACCTTTGGTCATTTCATCAATGTTCCTCATTGGGCCGTGGTTGTTGTGGGGTTCTGGGTTAATATGGAATACCTGTGTTTCACATTCTAAATGTGGATGGATGTCTGTTTTTTTGTGGAGAGGGAGGCAAAGCAGTGTCTATGAGAGATGCACCATACACCACTTTAAGTGAGCTCATCCATATCACCCGACGAGTCCGCGATACTCGACGAGTCCATAATACCCGAACTAACTACCTCTATTGTGCCGTTATTCAAGAAGTGTGCATAAAGAAATGAGATTATATGGAAAGGTGACCTTTGCGGTTTTGCTAATCTTTTTACTTTTCCATGAGTCAGATGTGAAAGGTACGGACCTTTTGTAACACACCTTGGAGGGACAATCGCTATATTTTCAGCAATACAGTGCAAGGATTAAGGGCAGTCTCTATCCATGAAAGGACATAAAACATCCCCATGCAATTCAAACTTAAAAGTATCGTGAGCATTGAAATTCAGGAAAAGGTAATTTAATGAAAACTTCTCATCTTGGATGATACCATGCAAGGAATAGACATGAACACCTGCAGCAAATGCTCAGCGTGATAAATTGCTGGTTGTGACTGCATTCTGTGTTTTTGGTTGGCATTGTGGAACTCATTATAAGAGAGTCTCTATTGTGGAACTCCTTGTTGGAGAGTCTATGTTGTGGAACTCATTATAAGAGGTCTCCATTGTGGAACTCCTTGTTGGAGAGTCTATGTTGTGGAACTCATTATAGGAGAGTCTATATTATGGAACTCGTTATAAGAGAATCTCTTGTGTGGAAGTCATTTTAGGCGAGTCTATATTATGGAACTTGTTATAAGAGAATCGCTATTGTGGAACTCGTTATAGGAGAGTCAATTGTGGAACTCGTTATAAGAAAGTCTCTTTTGTGGAACTTGTTACAAGAGAATCTCTATTGTGGAACTCATTGGAGATTCTCTGTTGTGGAACTTGTTATAGGAGAGTCTCAATTGTGGAACTCGTTATAAGAGAGTCTCTATTGTGGAACTTGTTACAAGAGAATCTCAATTGTGGAACTCATTATTGGAGATTCTCTGTTGTGGAACTTGTTATAGGAGAGTCTCTATTGTGGAACATGTTTTTGAGAGTCTCTTTTATGGAACATGTTAGAAGAAAATCTCCATTGTGGAACTCATTATAGGAGATTCTCTATTGTGAAATTCGTTATAGGAGTGTCTCTGTTGTCAGCTCAGATCAGTTATGGGAGCATGCACCGGAGCATCGCGTCGCAGAGTCCACTTTCCTCCGGTACTCCAGCGTCCTCCATCTGGCCATCCCCCTCCCCCCCCAGGCAGATGCCTGGCCCATCCCTATCTCCTTGAGATGCTGATCAATCTGCTGCAACTACGAGGCACGTGGTCGGCCCATCGGAATTGTTAGGTCGGCCCTAAAAGCAAAGAACTGCATGGCCTCCTCCACTCACGAGGCTCTTCCAATCTAGTGAGCAGGATCAGCATCAGGAGAATGAGTCACATGTCCATACAGCCGCAGCTGATGCTCACGGACTATGCACATAACATATCTCATTCAAGTCTCTCTCGGCAACCTCTCGATGGACACAAACTCCAACCAGTGATAGCCAAAGATTCTCCGAAGAGACCTGCGACCAAAGGAATTAAGTCTCCATCTCAGATCCCTGGTCACGGTTCAAGTCTCACATCCGTAGAGCAAGACTGGAAGCACCAAGGACCTGAAGACTCAGATTTTTGTCCTCCTGCACAGGAAGCGACAGCACCACACCCCATGATCCAGTGAATCCATGACTCCCCAGGCCTGACCCAGATGTCTATTAACCTCTGACTCACAGCCAGCAGAGACATGAATATCACTGCCAAGGTAAGTGAATCTCTGTGACCTCAACAACCTCACCACAAATGGGTACAGACAGAATAGCAGCATTCAAGATGTCATTGAAAGCCTGGATCTTAGTTTTGACCCAGGAAACCCGGAATCCCAGCGGCTCTGACTCCTAATTCAACACCTCAAGGGCCGCCAAAAGGATATCTAGTCTCCACAAAGATGACTGTATCATCTGCGAAATCAAGGTCAGAGATCTTGACATTCCCAAACGATGCACCACAGCTTGATCTCTCTGACATCCTCCCCAGAATCCAGTCCAAACAAGTGCTGAAATGTGTGGGGGCCAGTACACACCCCTGACGAACTCCAGCAACAACTGCAAATATGTCAGAGATGGTACCACCACATCCTACAGCACTCTCAGTACCAGAGTAGAGTTCAGACATCAGATCGATCAGTTATGGTGGCACCCCATGAAGACCAAGAATCCTCCAGAGGGCATCCCTATTCACTGAATGAAATGCTTTACAGAGGTCAACATTGGTTGCAAGCAGCCCCTGCCAAAACTTTCATCTGCGTTCGGTGAGGACACTAACAGCAAGGATACGGTCAATCGTTGACCTCTTTGGTGTAAAGCCTGACTGCTCTGGAAACTGATACTCAAGCAGATGGTGGTGCACCCTATCGAGAATTATCCGAGCAAAGACCTTGCCTGGCACTGAGAGCAGCGTCACACCTCAGTAGTTGTTGCAGTTTTGGCAATCACCCTTCCCTTTCCAGAGAGGGACAACAAGGCCCCTCTTCCAATCAGTTGGGATGATGCCTGTGTTCCAGGCAGAGCACAAAACTGCATGCAACGACACGAGTGCAGCATTTCCACCAGCCTTGAGAAGTTCAGCATGGATGCCACAGATCCGTTTCAACTGGTTCACCGCAGCCCGTGTTTCCACAAGCGAAGGTGGACCACAGTTGATTTGAGGGTCAGCAACAGGGATTGTAACACCCTTGACGTCCAACTCGACAGCTGGGGGATCAGCCTGGTACAACTGCTCAAAGCAACCGGCCCAGCGGGCCTTCACTTCAGACTCCTCTGTCAAGAGCCTACCACTCTCTGCTCTAACTGCAGTGCTCCGAGGGATGGGCTTGGATGAACGCAATGTGCGAATTCCCCTGTAAGCGGGACGAGAATCACCTGTTAACAGGTGATGCTCTACCCCCTCACAGATTCCTCGCACATAGGCCTCCTTGTCCACCGTTAATGCACGTATAGTTTTATTCCTCAGCTCCCTGAACAGCTCAGCTCTGCCATTCAGCCTGGCCCTGCGACTCTGGTCAAAGGTATCCAGTGTCCCTTGAGAGACAAAATTCTTCTTTGCCTTCCAGTGAGTTCCAAGACATCTACCAGAAACATCAATAACGGTGGTCTTGAAGGTACTCCACAACTCTTCAGGATCCCCAAAAGCACCCAGACCCCCAAATCTCCACTCAGCCTGTTCGCAAACTCCTCAGCCACCCTCTCATCCTTGAGCTTGCCAACATCCAGCCTAGGCTGGGATAGTACCATTCTCCTCGATTTAAGATGCAACTTCAGTGTTGCTACAACAAGCCGGTGGTCAATATCGTGGAACTGAGCACTCCGGTAGACCCTGCAGTTCTGGATCATCCTCCAGTGACCATCAACGAGGACATGGTCAATCCCTTTTGCCACATCACCAGCGTTGGAATACCAAGTCCAGCGATGAGCTTGTGGGCGCTGAAACCATGAACCAGCCACCTTAAGTCCATGACTTCTTGCAAAGTCAAGGAACTTAGTGCTATTCTGGTTCACAGTTCCAGACCCATGGGGACCAACACACGTCTCATAACCATCCCTATCAGTTCCATTTGATGCATTGAAATCCCCCAAGACTAGTCGTGTATCTCGCCTGTGGCACTGATCAACCACAGACTCGAGCACGGCATAGAATGCGTCCTTCATGGTGAGATCACTTGCATCAGTCGGACTGTCGGACCATAAACAGAGACCAGGGAAACAACCCCCAAGGGGTGACAAATCCTTCGTCTCATAATACGCTTGTTGACTGGTGTTACCTCAATTATCATTGGAGTCAGATTATTGGACACAGCTACAGCAACTCCTCAGGCATGGTAATCATCAGAGCAACCCGACCAATAGTAGGTGTAAGCACCCACCAGAATATCACCACTATCTGGTCTCCGAACCTCGAAATGTGCTGTAATACTGATGTTCAAAAGCTTTAGCTCAGATGACAACAGAGACAGGTGATCATCTTCTCTTAGGGATAGGACATTCCAGGCACCCACACGAAGGGACCAGCTCAGGTTAACCCAAGGAGACCGCCGTCTGATGGATGACACCTCAGCACCACCGCTACACGCACCACCGCAATCTGACCCAGGAAGTTTGTCCCCTTGCTTTTCCTCCTATCTTCAAGGAATGGGGGTCACGAAGGCTTTGCCTCAATCCTGTCATCCGGTGAGCTGCCTGAGAAGGGCAGCAGCACAGGAGGTACTCCCACATAGTGGGTGTTCAGTTTTCTTTGCATTTGTGGGTTTTGCGGAATGAAGTGTTTAACGGTGGCCGGAGTGCAAATCCTGCCACCAACTTCCTAAAATAAAGTAACCCAACTGCAGGAGGACATCCACAGACACAGTTGGGCACAATATATGGATGGATGTTGACTCACAAGGAGCTCCTCTGCCCTTTGACAGGTTTTGTTTTTAATCCTGATCGGTGTCCATATCATACACCCTCCTCACCAGGAAACCTGGTGGAGGAGTCGGTTTAGTCGCTGACAACCTGACCATGAAACGGGTTAGTGCAGGTTTACATGGTACCTGTAGCAAGTCACAGATTTAATCTGGCATGACCTGCCAATTAACTCGTTAAAATTGTGGAACTAAGGGAGTCTTTATTGTGGAACTTTTTATAGGAGAGTCTCTGTTGTGAAACTCATTATATGAGGTCTCTATTGTGGAACTCGTTATGAGAGTCTCTATTGTGGAACTCGTTATAAGAGAATCTCTCTTGTGGAACTCATTGTAGGAGGTCTCCATTGTGAAACTCATTATATGAGGTCTCTATTGTGGAACTCCTTATAAGAGTCTCTGTTGTGAAACTCATTATATGAGGTCTCCATTGTGAAACTCATTGTAAGAGTTCTCTATTGTGGAACTCCTGATAAGAGAGTTTCTGTTGTGAAACTCGTTATAAGAGAGTCTCTATTGTGGAACTCCTTCTAAGAGAATCTCTCTTGTGGAACTCATTATAGGAGGTCTCCATTGTGAAAGTCATTATATGAGGTCTCTATTGTGGAACTCCTTATAAGAGAGTCTCTGTTGTGAAACTCGTTATAAGAGGTCTCCATTGTGGAACTCATTATAAGAGAGTCTCTCTTGTGGAACTCATTATATGAGGTCTCCATTGTGAAACTCATTGCAAGAGTTCTCTATTATGGAACTCCTTATAAGACTCTCTGTTGTGAAACTCATTATAAGAGAGTCTCTGTTGTGGAACTCGTTTTGCGAGAGTCTCTTTTGTGGAACTCATTATAAGAGGGCTCTATCATAGAACTCGTTAAAAGAGAGTCTCTGTTGTGAAACTCGTTACAGGAGAGTCTCTATTATGTAATTAGTTATGATAGTCTCTATTGTGGAACTTGTTATTAGAGAAGAGTATTGAGGTTTAACAAAGTGATATCATAGGAATGTGATCAGCATCGAATGCGTGTTCTCTGCTTTGGCAGGAAGTTGGAGGAAGATTTCCTCTACATGGCTTACGCAGATATCATGGCCAAGGTAACTAATGCTTGTGGTATTTTCTACAATTTGTTTTTCTCTTATTTTGTTAATTTACAGCTGTAGTAATATTATGGTTCCGTGTGATTTTAATTGGAGTAAACTATTGTTTGTGTTTGCGAAAAGGATCCTTAAATGCACTTACACTGTATTTACCTGTCATTCCTCTCTCTCAAAAGAGTTGTCATTCTGAGGATGATGAGGAAGCGGAGATGTCGTTCGAGGTAATATTGTAATTTTTATATTTACTTATCGAGTTTCATTTGCTCTGAACTTGTGAGAGTGTTATATTTAAGCTCGGTTGCTGCTTTAACAACAGCAGGTATTTAAATACAAGTTTTAATAAAGCCTTAGTGCATTACCTTTACCTTTAAATGCTATACAGAACTCATTTGACTGGGTTGGTAAGCAGGTAATCTACCTGTGGCTCAACAGTAGGCTGGAGTTTTGGTATGATCATGGGCTGAGAAAGTAGCTGTGTTCAGAAGTGGGGAACATGTCAGACATGGCCTTCAACACTGGTAATCACCAAGCAATGTCATCTGTATTCCTTGAGCAGGAGAAGGAGGTGGCAAAGCAGCAACTTCTATACCAGCAGGCACGTCTTCATGACAGAGGTTCTGCAGAAATGGTACTGCAGATGATTGGGGCGAGCAAAGGTAAGCACCTGTAAACAGATCATCAGCATGCAGTCCTCTTTGCAACAAGCTCAATCACAGCTATCAGAGCAAATGAAGATGTGTGTTTGTTTGTGTGTGTTTATGTGTGCTTCTCAAGATGAGCAAGCCTTGTGAACATCCTGTATGTTTGATATCCAGTGCCACCAAAAGTGATACGTCCTTTAAACTGTACACGTTGTTTGGTAAAAACAAAGAACTGCAGCGAATGCAAATATTTGACAACCTGCACTTTGGTTTTGTTACTTTGTTACATACATACTGTATAGTGGACAAAAAAATGGAAACGCCAGAGTACATGGGCCATACAAAATGCATGCAAAGTATGGAGCCGCCACATGTACATGAGGAGGAGGAGGAGATTGGGACCATAATCTGTGCAGAGCATTGATGCTGCTTAAGCAGTCTCCTTGGCTATTGGGCACAATCCACAATCCGGGTCGCCACTCCAACACAGTGTACCAGCAAGCTGGCACTCATTTTGCCGACCTCGGAAGGATGACAGGCCGAGTTAACCCCACCTGGTATTAATTCAACAGCTGAGCAGGATTTTAACTCAGGACCCGAGAATTTAAAGCCCACCACCCTAACCATTAAGCCAACACCAGGCATATACGTACATGACCGGCCCGTGAAATATGCAAATTGCTTCCTGTCAGTCCTTGTTGTGTGTGTGTGTGTGTGTGTGTGTGTGTGTGTGTGTGTGTGTGTGTGTGTGTGTGTGTGTGTGTGTGTGTGTGTGTGTGTGTGTGTGTGTGTGTATGAGGTCTGTCTAAAAAGTAACGGGACTGACTTCACAGAAATTTTATTCCAAAAAATATATTGAAATCACAGCTTGTCCCCTTCAAAATAGTTTCCCTCCAGTCTCACACACTTGTCCATCCTCTTCTTCCATGCTTCGATGCACCCCCGGAAGGCTTCTTCTGGAATCCTCCAGAGCTCCGTCGTCACGGCCCTTTTGATGGCCTTCACATCAGGAAATCGGGTCCCCTTGATCACCCCCTTGAGCTCGGGGAATAGGAAAAAAATCACAAGGGGCCAAGTCTGGTGAATATGGGGGTTGCTCCAGAGTTGGCACATTCCTCTCCACGAGAAACTGTTGGATGCTCAGGGCACTGTAAGCAGGGGCATTGTCATGGTGGAGCACCCAGGCGTTGTTCTCCCACAGATCCCTCCGCTTGTCCCAGACTGATCTCATGAGACGCCGGAGGATCTCCTTCTACATGTATTGATTCACTGTTTGACCCTGTGGTAGAAACTCGAAGTGGACGATGCCCTTGATGTCAAAAAACGCGATGAGCACCTTGACCTTCGACTTCAACATCCTTGCTTTCTTTGATCTTGGTGATGCCGGACTTTTCCACTGACGACTCTGCCGTTTGGTCTCGGGATCGTATTCGAATATCCACGATTCATCGCTAGTAATGACTCTCCTGAGCAGGTCTGGATCGTCCTCGAAGCACTCGATAATGTCTTGACAGACAGTGACTCTTTGCTGTTTCTGGTCCTCGGACAACAGCTTGGGGACCATCTATGCGCACACCTTGCGCATTTCGAGATTTTCAGTGATGATGCTCCAGACAGTGTCCTTGTTGATGGAAAGTTCTGCAGCAATTATCCGCACCGTGAGTCGACGATCTGCGCGCACCATCTGCTTCACACGCTCGATGTTGTCCACCGTTCTGCTCGTTGAAGGTCTTCCAGACCGTATATCGTCTTCAACCTCCTCTCGTCCCTGTTTGAACCTCTTGTGCCATTCAAATGCACGTGTACGTGACATCGTTTCTTCCCCGTAGACTTGCTGCAGCATTGCGAAGGATTCGGAAGGTGTTTTGCCAAGCTTGGCAAGAAACTTCAGATTGGCTCTCTGCTCACGACTCATAGCGTGACGACTCAGACTAGACAACGTGTAAAGCAGCACCTGTAAAAATCACACAATGAGTGCAGTCAACCATCACCAATCATATATATATATATATATATATATATATATATATATATATATATATATATATATATATATATATATATATATATTGCTTGAATGTTGCGAAAAACTGTGACGCAACCCGTTCATTCAAGTTGTGTAAGTGGAGCACATAGCAGGCTTAGTCCCGTTACTCTTTAGACGGACCTCGTGTATATATGTATATATATATATATATATATATATATATATATATATATATATATATATATATATATATATATATATATATATATGTTGTTACGAAGTCCCGCCCGGCGTGCGAGCGATTGCGTAACTCCAATCGCAACCCTGTCGCCCACCGGACGGACAATTCAGTCGTGACCGTCCTGGAACTACTGCCAGGAGCCAGTTACGGATGGGGGTTTAACCTCACCACGATCGTGCCAATTGCCCATACGCGCAGGATAGGGTTGCTCGCCAAATTCGACCTACCTAAGTACCTGCACGAGTAGTCGACCGGGCGATCGTACCTCGCCGCAGGTCGGCCGAGGACACGAACCACTTCAGCGGTCCGTTCCGTGCTACAGTGATAACCGAGCGGTGTTATCGCCGACCTCGACGGATCAGATTCTCTTCTTTACCCTGGGTGTTCAAAACCCACTACTAATTTATTCCGCGATTCAAGATGGCACTTTCAATGGGGAAAGAGACGACGAACGGGATACATTTCACACAAGGACATTTATTTTACACGTACACATATACAGTCAATGCAATATACAGGCGACAAGCAAACAGAAAGCAATACAACCGACTATAATTATTAGTAATTGACAGGCACTTACACAGGTTTGCTTAACAGACGGCGCCACCAGTTGCACACAAAAAAAACCAAAGGAAAAACCCTCCTCACAGGCAAGGGGGTAGACGGGGTTCGTAAACCTTTATGCCGTGGGCCGTGGGTGACCGAATAGGCCCGCGAGACCGTGCTGGTTACCTGCCCCCTTGAGGGGCGACGGTCGGCGAGCCCTCTCCGGCACTCTCCTCTCGTGTGCGCCTCGACCCGGGACCACTGCTCGCAACCCTCACGGCTTGGCGCCCAGAGGGAGAGACGAGCCTTTGACGATCCAGAGCCCACTTCGACAATCCAGAGCCCGACGAGTCCAAACACTACGTCCAGAGCCCGACGAATCCAAACACGACGATCCAGAGCCCTAAGAGTCTAAACACGATGATCCAGAGCCCGACGAGCCCAAACACGACGATCCAGAGCCCGACGAGTCCAAACACGACGATCCAGAGCCCGGAGAGTCCAAACACGATGATCCAGGCAGGAGAGAGGAAGAATCCAACACGATGATCCAGGCAGGAGAGAGGAGAGCTCAAACACGATGATCCAGGCAGGAGAGAGGAGAGCTCAAACACGACGTCCACCAAGAGAGAGGAGAGCTCAAACACGACGTCCACCAAGAGAGCGAGCCCGCGCGCGGTCCGCTCTATACAGCGCGGGGCTCCGCCCTTCGCTCCTCCCCGTTTTTGGCTCCGCCTCTCCTCTAGCCCTTTCGAGAAGCTCCTCGAAAAGGAGCGTTTCCTCCTCACGGTCGCCTCACACCCCGTATCCACGAATCGCCAGCGAGCTCTCGCAGCCTCTCCCGTTAGCCCCGGCGCCGCATAAAGGCGGGAAAACTCGCGCGCCGTTGTAGGCCTTTCACGGGGCCTTCGTTTGAAGTCTTCAGATGGTCCAAAATAATGATAGAACAGAAAAACGGCTATCTCAGATTCGCAGCCCGATGAATCACATGAATTCCCTTTAAACATCGGTGGGGAACTATCTGCACATAAACTTAGCGTCATAACTGATCTTGGGACCCTTTATGGTTTATTGCAAATTTCCACAGCCGTAACAATATATATATATATATATATATATATATATATATATATATATATATATATATATATATATATATATATATATATATATATATATATATACTAGATGACCCGTGAACCCGTTGGGTTCCCGTTGTGACAGCGGTTGAAAAAAAAATCATTTCAAAAAAAAAAATTGCTCCAGCAAACTATACCGCTGAGGTTTGCATTGATCAAATTCTCCTGAAGAGCACTTGACTAAATCGAGAATTGATTTTTTAATAACTTTTATTCGTTGCCCGATTTGAACAAAATTTGATACTGCACACCGCAGGCGCATGGTGAGTAAGGTGGCCCTAAAATTTTTGCACTATCGTGTACCGTTTTGACTGTATTTCGGGAACATACATACATACATACATACATACATACATGCATACATCCATACACATAGACAAGATGAGAGTTTTAGTAATATATCGAAGATATACAAGGTGTGTTCAAAAAGTATTCGACCTTTGTTCATAAAAAATACTCGTATCCAGATACAACAAACTTGCACTAGTCTCCTTCAAAGTAGTCCCCTTGGGCCGCCACACACTTCTCCCAACGGTTCTGCCACTGTCGGAAGCAGCGCTGGAACGCCTCTTTTGGGATGGCGTGCAGCTTGTCCATCGCATTCCGCATGATGTCTTCTCTGGATTGAAATCTGGTCCCTTTGAGTGGCATTTTCAGCTTGGGGAAAAGCCAGAAGTCACACGGAGCCATGTCGGAAGAGTAGGGAGCCTGACGAAGCACAGGTGTGTTGTGTTTGGCCTGGAAACTCTGTATCGAATGTGAAGAATGGGCGGGTGCGTTATCGTGATGGAGCTGCCAATTGACCGCTGCCCACAGGTCCGGCCGTTTGCATCGCACAGCGACACAAAGGCGACGCAGTACCTCTTGGTAGTACTCTTTGGTGATCGTTGTGCCGTGTGGTGCGTACTCGTAATGAACCATGCCACTGGAGTCAAAGAAGACGATTTGAAGATGGTCAGCATGACTTTGACATTGCTGCGGACCTTCCTTGCTTTTTTTGGTCTCGGGCATGTTGGATGCTTCCATTGTGATGACTGGAACTTGGTTTCTGGGTCGTACCCATAAACCCAGGTCTCATCGCCTGTGATCACTGTGTTGAAGAAGTTGGGATCGCTGTTCACAGTCTCCAGCATGTCCGGTGCGATCTCCAAGCTGAGTTGCTTCTTCTCGATCGTTAGCAGCTTTGGCACGAATTTCGCTGAGATTTTCCTGAAGCCCAAATCCTCAGTCACAATGGAATGAACGGATCTAATGCTGACACCCGCCTCGTCTGCAAGTTCTCTGATCGTGATTCTACGATCATGCATCAGCAGGGTCCTCACTTGGTCAATGACGATCTCATTTCGGGATGTTGAGGGCCTACCAGAACATGCTTCACTTTCCACTGATGTGCGACCATCTTTGAAGCGGTTGTACCACTCTTTTATCTGTGTGGTGCCCATTGCTTCGTTCCCGAAGGCCTGTTGAATCTTGCGAATCGTTTCCACTTGCGAATCGCCAAGCCTTACACAAAATTTGATGCAGTAGCGTTGTTCAAGTTTTTCCGCCATTTTGTCAAAAACGAAAATCCGACGGTACTCACTTACACTTCCTCACTCATCGGCGGTCTATCGGCAACTGACAGCTTCTGCAGGGGGGAAAATATTCACGCATACGAATTAGGATCGCCTACATACGTGCACCAAAGCATGCCTCCCGAGCTTCATTTGTTTACGCATGAAAAATTAAGGTTGGATACTTTATGAACACATCTCGTGTGTATGTATATATATATATATATATATATATATATATATATATATATGTATATATGTATATATGTATATATATTGTTGCGGATTCGCGCCCGCCGGCGTGCTGACGGCCACGTAACTCGAATCGCGGCACGTCGCCCACCGGACGGACAATCCAGTCGTGACCCTCTCGGACTAACGCCGGGAACCAGTCACGGGTGGACCTTTCGGTCTCACCGCGATCGAGCCAATCAGCCCCCGCGTGGGATAGGGTTGCTCGCCAAATTCGACCTACCTAAGTACCCACGCGGAGGGTAGACCGGGCGATCGCACCTCGCCGCAGGTCGACTTCGGACACGGGCCACTTAAGCGACCCGTTCCGTACTATCAGAATAACCGAGCGGTGTTATCGTCGACCTCGACGGTTCGATTAATTATCGGGCGTATTCAGCCCACTACCAACCCTTTACGTGAAGCAAGATGGGGATTCAATGGAGGAAAAGACGAAGCGAAGCGGGAGAACAGTTCAACAATAAAGCACATTTATTCGCGGCACACGGGAAGCACACAAATTCAATTCCACCAAAAGCACACAAAAAAAAGAAAACACAATTCCATTTACACAAAAAGCAAATATAAAAGCGAAAACAATGCAGAGCTAATACCGACTACCGAGCACACGGCAACACTTATACAATTCTACTTCACAGACGGCGCCGACAACACATACCCAAAACCAAGGAAAGAAATACCCTCAAGAATGAGGCGGGCCTGAGGCCGAGACCGGGTCGCGCCTACCCGTCTGGTGATGAGACGCGGAGCGGCGATGGCGCCTCTCTCCGCGGGCCTCGCGGACAGTGTCAGGCAGGGGGTGGGAAAAGGGGCCCCCTTGGTCGCACTATCTCAGCGCGGGGGGAAACAGGAGGGGGTTGCTGATGCTCGGGGTATAGAGGATCTTTATTATCCCTGGTGTGCGTCTCCACCTCGGCCAGGTCGCGCTGCCGGCCTCCCTCGGGCGTGCAGCTCCTGGCACCGACGCGAGCACCCCCTCGTCCGACTCTCTTCAGCTTCTCCAGCCACTGCAGGCTTCGGGCTCCAGACTTCCACACTCGTCCCCTCCGTTCCGACTCCTTCTCGTTCTCGTTCTCCTCTCCGTTCTCGTTCTCCTTCTTCGTTCTCGTTCTCCTTCTTCTGACTGACGAACACCGTCCTTTTATCCCCCCGTAACTTCGCCTTTGACCCCCTCCCTTTGACCTTTCACCTCGCTCCCCATTGGCCCGAGAAAAAGTGGGCGTGAAGGCTTTTTGATCCACAAATTTGCATATATCGATCGCCCTGGGGGCGGGGCCAATTCGCCCCTCGCTCACCGATTGGACGGCAAAAAGTGGGCGTGTGTCGTTTTTGATCCGTTTTTGAAGCACAAAATCCGTGATTTTGTACACGCTGTTCGACGCGCGTTCTGCATGAGTCCAACACCGGTACCCACAGCGGGGCAAGAACGGTGGCGATGCTACGGTTGCGAGGTGTGACGTGAAGGTCGTGGCGGTTGTGGTGAAGCGGTGGTTGTGGTCGGTGGTTGATGTTGTGGTTGTGATGGTAATCATGGCGGTTGGTCCAAAATAAAGATAGTAAAAGAAAAACGGCTATCCTGAAGAGTCGCAGCACGTATAAATGACATGTATTCCCACTAGACAACGGGTTTGGGCCTAACTACACATGCACTTACCGAGATACCTCACCTAAGGGACCTGAATGGTGGTTTGCGAATCTGGTAACCACAACAATATATATATATATATATATACAGTGGGGAGAACAAGTATTTGATACACTGCCGATTTTGCAGGTTTTCCCACTTACAAAGCACGTAGAGGTCTGTAATTTTTATCAGAGGTACACTTAAACTGTGAAAGATGGAATCTAAAACAAAAATTCTGAAAATCACATTGTATGATTTTTAAATAATTAATTTTCATTTTATTGCATGAAATAAGTATTTGATCACCTACCAACCAGTAAGAATTCTGGCTCTCATAGACCTGTCAGTTTTGTCTTTAAGAAGCCCTCCCATTCTCCACTCATTACCTGCATTAACTGCACCAGTTTGAACTCGTTATCTGCATAAAAGACAGCTGTCCACATTCAATCAGACTCCAACCTCACCAAAATGGGCAAGACCAGAGAGCTGTCTAAGGACATCAGAGACAAAATTGTAGACTTGCGCAAGGCTGGGATGGGCTACAGGACAATAGGCAAGCAGCTTGGTGAGAAGGTAACAACTGTTGGCGCAATTATTAGAAAATGGAAGAAGTTCAAGATAACAGTCAATCTCCCTTGGTCTGGGGCTCCATGCAAGATCTCACCTCGTGGAGCCTCAATGATCATGAGAGGTGAGGGATCAGCCCAGAACTACATGGCAGGACCTGGTCAATGACCTGAAGAGAGCTGGGACCACAGTATCAAAGAAAACCATAATTAACGCACTATGCCGTCATGAATTAAAATCCTGCAGCGCACACAAGGTCCCTCTGCTCAAGCCAGCGCATGTCCAGGCCCGTCTGAAGTATGCCAATGACCATCTGGATGATCCAGAGGAGGAATGGGAGAAGGTCATGTGGTCTGATGAGACCAAAATAGAGCTTTTTGGTTTAAACTCCACTCGCCGTGTTTGGAGGAAGAAGAAGGATGAGTGCAACCCCAAGAACACCATCTCAACCGTGAAGCATGCTGGTGGAAACATCATTCTTTGGGGATGCTTTTCTGCAAAGGGGACAGGACGACTGCACCGTATTGAGGGAAGGATGGATGGGGCCATGTATCGCGAGATCTTGGCCAACAACCTCCTTCCCTCAACAAGAGCATTGAAGATGGGGCGTGGCTGGGTCTTCCAGCATGACAACGACCCGAAACACACAGCCAGGGCAACTAAGGAGTGGCTCCGTAAGAAGCATCTCAAGGTCCTGGAGTGGCCGAGCCAGTCTCCAGACCTGAACCAATGGAAAATCTTTGGAAGGAGCTGAAAGTCTGTGTTGCCCAGCGACAGCCCCGAAACCTGAAGGATCTGGAGAAGATGTGCATGGAAGAGTGGGCCAAAATCCCTGCTGCAGTCTGTGCAAACCTGGTTAAGAACTACAGGAAACGTCTGATCTCTGTAATTGCAAACAAAGGTTTCTGTACCAAATATTAAGTTCTGTTTTTCTGATGTATCAAATACTTATTTCATGCAATAAAATGCAAATTAATTATTTAAAAATCATACAATGTGATTTTCAGGATTTTTGTTTAAGATTCCGTCTTTCACAGTTGAAGTGTACCTATGATGAAAACTACAGACCTCTACGTGCTTTGTAAGTGGGAAAACCTGCAAAATCGGCAGTGTATCAAATACTTGTTCTCCCCACTATATATATATAAATATATATATATATATATATATATATATATATATATATATATATATATATATATATATATATATATATATATATATATATATATATATGTATATATATATATATATATATATATATATATATATATATATATATATATATTGTTACGGTTGAGGAAATTCGCAAACCACCATTCAGGTCCCATAGGTGAGGTATCTCTGTAAGTACATGTGTAGTTAGCCCCAAACCCGTTGTTTAGAGGGAATAAATGTGATTCATTCGGGCTGCGACCCTTTAAGATAGCGGTTTTTCTGTTCTATCTTTATTTTGAACCAACCACGTCTCAACCGCCATCACACAACAACCACCAACCGCAACGCCACTTAACAACAACAATGCCAACAGTCACGACCTTTACCTTCACAGCTCGCTCCCGCAAACATCGCATCACCGCCATTCCAAGCGTCACCGTGGCCATGGACCAGCACTTTGGACCCTCCACCACCTTCGCCTCTCCTTCTGCGGCCATTCCCGCACCGCTTGTGGGCACCGAGCATCAGGCTGTCCTGGACTCGTACAGGGCGCGCGCCGAGCCGCGGGTACAAAGTGCGGCCTTTCCGAAGAGAAGTCAGATTAGGAATGATACACGCCCACTTCTGATCCGTCCACTCAGCAAGCGCGGGGTGATTTGGCCCCGCCTCCAGGCGTGCCGGAGTAGAATCGATATATGCAAATTCGAGGATCAGGGGAGATTCAAGCCCCTTTTTCTCCGTCCAATGGGCGAGCGTGGCTCCAAGCCGAGCTCGTTCTGATCCATAAATTTGCATATGGGTTCTCCTGCACCACTATAAAGCGCCGAGCGCGGGGCAAATTCAGGAGTTTTTCGGTCAAGGCGAGTTGGAGAAGAGTTGAGGAGTGGAGCGCAGCGGAGCTTGGAGTCCGGGAGAAGTTCGAGTTCGGTGCAGGGCTGCTGCTCGTCGGAGCGCAGCGGCGGCTGAGGAGAATTGCGGAGGGGACCGGATACCTCGGGTCCGAGGCAAGGAAGACGGTGGTCGGCGACGAGGTCACAGTGGAGTCGCTCGTCGCGGGACCCAAGCAAGCCAGCTATCCTCTTTCCCCAGAGCATCAACAATTCCCCCCTTTTTTCCCCCCGTGCTGAGATAGTGCGAAAAGGGGGCCCCGTTCCCACCCCATTCCAAGCAGTGCCAACGAAACCCGCGGAGGAGCGCGGAGTCGGGGCACCGCCGCCACATTTGCGGCTCATCACAAGACACGGGTAGGATCCACCCGGTCTCACGGCCCACAGGCCCCGTCTGCCCCCTTGTCTTTGAGGGTGGCCCTTTTCTTTTGCTTTTGCGTAAATGTGTTGTCGGCGCCGTCTGTAAAGTAAAACTGTGTAAGTGTTGCCGTGTGCTCGCGTAGTCGGTCGTAGATCTGCATTGTTGTGTTTCTTTTGTAACATCTGCTTTTGGTGCATAATTGTTGTAATTGTATATGTGTGCTTTCCGTGTGCCGCGGAATAAATGTGCCTCATGTTGAACTGTTTTCCCGTTTCGCTTCGTCTTTTCTTTAATTGAATCTCCACCTTGCTTCATGTAAAGGGTGGTAGTGGGCTTAATACGCCCGATAATTAATCGGAACCGTCGAGGTCGACGATAACACCGCTCTGTTATCCCGATAGTACGGAACGGGTCGCTTAAGTGGCCCGTGTCCGGAGTCGACCTGCGGCGAGGTGCGATCGCCCGGTCTACCCTCCGTGTGGGTACTTAGGTAGGTCGAATTTGGCGAACAACCCTATCCCACGCGGGGGGCCGATTGGCACGATCGTGGTGAGGCCGAAAGGCCCACCCGTGACTAGATCCCGGCATTGGTCCGAGAGGGTCACGACAGAATTGTCCGTCCGGTGGGTGACGTGCCGCGATTCGAGTTACGTGGCCGCTCGCACGCCACGTGCAAATTGTGCAAATTTGCCAGAGATTGTGCAAATTCCTTTTGACGACATAATATTGGATTGGTGGTAACGATGAAGGTTGCTTCCAACATGCGTAAATGAAACGAGCTTCGACCTCGGCTCATATATATATATATATATATATATATATATATATATATATATATATATATATATATATATATATATATATATATATATATATATATATATATATATATATACATATATATTGTTACGGATTCGCGCCCGCCGGCGTGCT
>NC_140969.1:82740413-82815413 GCF_056783735.1 Eptatretus burgeri | reverse complement strand
AGCTCCCTAACACCGGGGAGTGCCCCCATGGCACCTCCCCTGAAACGCACACGTGGCAGGCCGGCCTCCCGGGCCCCTTTCCGAGGGTCACCCGTGCCCACAACACTGCCCACGCGGCTAATGGCGCCCCGGGCCCCCGCACCAAGCAGGCGCACCCGTGCCCACTACTCTATCCCGGCCCCCCATGGGCCCATGGCCTACCGCGGCCGACTAGCCTGGTGCCCGGGGTACCCACTCAGCGATACTCACCTTTCGCAGCCACGCTCCCAAGCCCGTCAACAGGGCTCCTGCACCCCTCCAAATGGGTCTCGAGCCTACTTTCCCACCAACAACAAAACGACCTCCATTTTTCAATTTGACTAACCCAGCTAACTCACTTTATACTGACCCCGGGGTCCCTTGGGCGGGAGTCACTCCTCCCCCCAATCACTCATCGCACCATGCATTCCCCATTCGCTCCACTCACACAGACCCGCTGGCCTCACTCACTCACCAAGCGCTCACCTCACAACTCTTCAACACTTCAACACACACACCACTGAACTCTGCCATCCTTCTAACTATCTCCCCTAACTAACTCGTGCTCCCACGTCGTCCCTTACACTAAAGCACGTTCCTTTTAACCTACGTAGCTAAGCTACGTCCCCTCTACACACTCACCAGTCTGTCTCTGTCTCCTAACTCAAAAATTCATTTTATTTCCCAACCTAAATCTCACTAAATCCCTCTAACTAATCCATTCCACGGACTCCATGAGGACTTACCCCTGCCCCATGAAGTCGGTCTAGCTAAGCTAACCCTTCCCCCTAACTAGTTTCCATCCTGTGCCCAGGTAAGGGGGTCCTTCACCCCTTGCCCAGGAATCCTTTGCACCCGAAAGTGAGGCTTGGCTTTCTTTTTTTTTTTTTTTCCATGCGCAGCACCTGCGCGGCAACTCGCGCTCTTTGCACCTTGCAACTGCCCGTGACGTCATGCAGCTGCACGTGTTCCTCGTCCCTCCTTGGACGGGACCATCCGGCAGAGATACCCCTCCTGCCGGATTCCAACCCCACGTGCAGCCATGGCGTCACCGTGCGCATAAAAAAAAAACACAAGCCACACGTCTCGAGGGGTTCCCCACGCGAACACATGTGCTTTGCCCGTTGGAGCTTAACACACACGATCGCGTGGAGAACCCGTCGGTCCAAATCCATTTACCTGCCTAAACTTTGTCCGTCCGCGGGATCGGCAAATCCACCGCGTGCGTTTCCGGACCGGGACTTCACTCTCGCAAGCGAGCACGTGGCGGTCTCGTGCGTTGCACAGCACGAACCGCGTGCTCACTGCTGGGTGAACCCGGCACGGTCCTCGAAACAACCACAGCCGCTACTCGGCTTTCTCTCCTCTGTCGCCGTCTCCGTCTCCATTCCACACACGCACACCTGCGTGTTACGACGCACACAGTCCACACCATCACATTCACACCGGGAGATGCGGCTGCGTGCTCCCGCATGCCAACCGACATCTCCCTCTCATACCGCTCTCTCACACACACGGTCTCCCTGGCACACAGCGACCTTGCACACGGCCGTTCACTCACGCGTGCCTCACTACTCACACAAACCATACTACTCACACGTGGTGCTCCATTCACTCGCGCGGGGGCACTCACCCGCGGTGCCTCACCCACACACGCGAGGGCACTCAACCGCTGTGCCTCATCCACACACCGTGCCTCATCCACACACGGTTCCTCACCCACACACGCGGGGGCACTAACCCGCGGTGCCTCATCCACACTGGCCGTTTCACTCACACACACGGCCTCTTCCACACACGGTGCCTCATCCACACACGGCGTGCTGGGAAGCACGTACTCCAGCACCATCGCCACCACACCACTCACACACGGGGTCGCTTCCACACACGGGGACGCACTCACGCCTTGCACCACACACACAGGGACAACCACACTGGGGATTCGTGTCCCCACAAGGGTCTCCGGGGCCTCTATACCCCCCAAGCTCTCCGTGCACCCGTCCACAGCACTCGTCCCCTCAACCTCGCAAAGCACGACCGAACTCACCTGGTCGTGACTCGCCTCAAGGGGGAATACTCCCTCCCCTCGTTCCTGGAGGAGGCCATCCCGCTGCTCGCACCGGGTCCCAACACGCTCCGCGAGCTCAACCCCATTGTCCTCCACTACCTCTGTGTGTGTGTGTGCGTCACTTACCTTGTCCAATTCACCCTCCATCTCCCGTGTCTCTATACATTTTATTCTTTCTGTCGTCTCCTCGTGTCCATTGGTCTCTGCTTCTTTCTGGCGTCTTTCTCTTATCTTTAAGTAGGTCCACCTTGCTTTCTCCTTAAGTCGCTCCCGTCCTTCCCTGTTTTTCACTCCTTGCTCTTTCACGATCTCCGCGTACCTCATCCTTGCTTTCCGTATTAATTGTTCTTTTCTCTCCCTCGCAATTACTTTCACCTCGTCTCTTGTCTCCCGAATTACTTTTTCCTTACCCGCCTCCACCGCGGGCCTGTCAGCCGTTGCACCCCCTTCCAGCTCGTTTGTTCCGACACGTGGAGTCGCCATTTTAAGTTCCCTGCTCACGGCCTTCATGCCCGCCTGCAGGCATCGGCCCATGTTCTGCGTCTCACCCCGTAGTTCTTTCATTTCCTCCTTCATGTTTGTTTCCATTCCGTTCATTTGTTGTGTATTCGCATCCATCTTTTCGTTCATTTGTTGTGTATTCGCATCCATCGTCGTTTTCACTTCATTCATTTGCTTGTTCATGTCTTTCATTTCGTTTTTCATTTCATTTGTATTTGTATCCATCTTTTCTGTCATTGCCGCCAGCATGGCGCATAGCTGGGCCATGTCGGATGCGCTTGGGTGAGCCGTTTCGGCAGGGGTCGGGGAAGGGTTTTGGTGGAGAGGGGGGGGGAAGGTGTCATACACCGCGGCCGCTGCCGCACCCACCTCGGGCCCTGGGTTCAGTTGGGCGAGTCCGTGTTCCTGCACAATCAACATTTCCTGCTCGGGGATTCCATCCTGGACCATGGATTCTACATTATTACACATATACATTTCTAATACCCCCGGCTCCCGCTCGCCTTGAGACGCCATCTTGCTTCTCGTGAAGGGTTAATTTCGCTCGCTCGTAATTTGGAGGGAATCGGGGGTCGCTTCTCTCACCCCTGGACCGATTCCCGTGAATTTCGCTGGAGACAGGAGAGCCTGTTGTCCCGCTCTCCAATACCAGTGCCGCGAGGAGGGCGATGGATTTGTATCCCACTCCTGACACCAGTGTTGCGGTCTTCGCGCCCGCCGGCGTGCGACGGCCACGTAACTCGAATCGCGGCACGTCGCCCACCGGACGGACAATCCAGTCGTGACCCTCTCGGACTAACGCCGGGAACCAGTCACGGGTGGACCTTTCGGTCTCACCGCGATCGAGCCAATCAGCCCCCGCGTGGGATAGGGTTGCTCGCCAAATTCGAACTACCTAAGTACCCACGCGGAGGGTAGACCGGGCGATCGCACCTCGCCGCAGGTCGACTTCGGACACGGGCCACTTAAGCGACCCGTTCCGTACTATCAGAATAACCGAGCGGTGTTATCGTCGACCTCGACGGTTCGATTAATTATCGGGCGTATTCAGCCCACTACCAACCCTTTACGTGAAGCAAGATGGGGATTCAATGGAGGAAAAGACGAAGCGAAGCGGGAGAACAGTTCAACAATAAAGCACGTTTATTCTCGGCACACGGGAAGCACACAAATACAATTCCACCAAATGCACACAAAAAAAGAAAACACAATTCCATTTACATAAAAAGCAAACATAAAAGTGAAAACACAGTGCAGAGCTAATTCCGACTACCGAGCACACGGCAACACTTATACAATTCTACTTCACAGACGGCGCCGACAACACATACCCAAAACCAAGGAAAAGAAATACCCTCAAGAATGAGGTAGGCCTGGGGCCGAGACCAGGTCGGGCCTACCCGTCTGGTGATGAGACGCGGAGCGGCGATGGCCCCGCAACCCGCGGGCCTCGTGGACAGTGCCTGGCAGGGGGGTGGGAACGGGGCCCCCTTGGTCGCACTATCTCAGCGCGGGGGGAACAGGAGGGGGTTGCTGATGCTCGGGGTATAGAGGATCTTTATTATGTGCGACGAGCGTCTCCACCTCGGCCAGGTCGCGCTGCCGGCCTCCCTCGGGCGCGCAGCTCCTTGCACGACGCGAGCACCCTTCGTCCGACTCGCCGCCTCTCCACAGCTCGTCCCCTCCGTTCCGACTCTCCTTCGCCTCGTTCCGACCTTTACGACTCCCTTCTTCCTCGTTCCGACTTCTTCCTACTCCTTTTACTGACGAACACCGTCCTTTTATCCCCCCGTAACTTCGCCTTTGACCCCCTCCCTTTGACCTTTCAACTCGCTCCCCATTGGCCCGACAAAAAGTGGGCGTGAAGGCTTTTTGATCCACAAATTTGCATATATCGATCGCCCTGGGGGCGGGGCCAATTCGCCCCTCGCTCACCGATTGGACGGCAAAAAGTGGGCGTGTGTCGTTTTGGATCCGTTTTTGAAGCAGAAAATCCGTGATTTTGTACACGCTGTTCAACGTGCGCCCCACACGAGTCCAGCATCGGTGCCCATGAGTGGCGCGAGATGACGGTGATGCGATGGTGGCGAGTTGTGACGGTAAAGGTCATGGCGGTTGTGGTGAAGCGGTGGTTGTGGTCGGTGGTTGATGTTGTGGTTGTGATGATGGCGATTGGTCCAAAATAAAGATAGTAAAAGAAAAACGGCTATCCTGAAGAGTCGCAGCACGTATAAATGACATGTATTCCCACTAGACAACGGGTTTGGGCCTAACTACACATGCACTTACCGAGATACCTCACCTAAGGGACCTGAATGGTGGTTTGCGAATCTGGTAACCACAACAATATATATATATGTATATATGTATGTATATATATATATGTATATGTTTATATATATATATATATATATATATATGTATATGTTTATATATATATATATATATATATATATATATATATGTATATGTTTATATATATATATATATGTATATGTATATATATATGTATATATATGTATATATATATGTATATATATGTATATATATATGTATATATATATGTATATATATATATATATATATGTATATATATATATGTATATATATATATGTATATATATATATATGTATATATATGGAAGCAGGCTGTGTGGTTTGAGTCTAGTACTGTATTAAGAGCCAACGTGGTCACAAGAGGACACATCATTGACTTGGAACTGGGTGAAATTGTTGGTTCACGGTTGGAAAACTGTATCGAAGGTGATATCAGCCTGGGAAAAAGGAGTGAAGATGTCATCATCAAAGAGCAACAGTGGATGGAAGCGCATATTCGACAAGCATGATGCAGAGATATTAGTCCAGATTGTGAGGTGAAATAGGAGACAAATGGCAGACAAACTGTCTGCGAAGTTTAACGTTGGTCGTGAGCATCCTTTATCGTCGAAAACAGTCAGAAAGGAACTTCATAGGATGACATACGACAGCCGGGTTGCTATGCACAAACTGCTTATAACACCTGACAGCATCCATTTGCGGATCCAGTGGTGCAAGGAGCGTAGGCAACGGACTGCCGAGTAGTGGAGGAATGTGATATGGTCTGATGAGTTGTCCTTCACCATGTTATGGACATGTGCACGTGTGGCGATAGCTCTGAGTTCCTGGTTCCAGCAGTAAATGGTTCTCGCAGCAACATAATTGTGTGGGGCGCATTTTCCTTGCATGGCCTTAGTCCACTCATTTTATTAGAAGGCAGGGTTGATGCAACATGCTACGTTACTGTCTTGAGCAAACACCTGTGTCCCATGATGCTGCATTTCTTCTGTGTTGGGAGGGGTGTCTTTCAGATTGATGGTGTTCCAGTCCACAGGACATGTGTTGTTACCGGGTGGTTTGAGGAGCACGAGGACAAAGTACCCATCTTCCATGGCCCCCACAATCGCCGGACCTCAACCCCATTGAGCATTTGTGAGACTGTTTGGAAAGGCACCTACAACAGCAGTTTCCACCTCCATCAAACTGATGTGAATTGAAGGACTTCCTTGTGGAAGAATGAGGCCAACATTCCTGGATAACAGTTCCAGACCCCGTGTTGACTCCATGCCACATCACTTGCATGCTGTCTAGGATTCATGTGGTGGCCCAACACCCTACTAAGTGACTTTCTGTTGGTGATTCCATTTTTTTGTCCTCTACCTGTATTAAAAGGGGAATACAGGCTTTTCTTTCAGATTTCTTTATATGTAAGTCTCTATAAAAGTTGTTTTTGAGGAAGAAGAGAGGAAACAAGCAATATGGGACGTGTCTTCAGAGATAAATGGATGTAATTATTATTAATAATACTAGTACGTGCCCGTAAAAAAAAAAAAAAATTAATAAATAAATATTCAAACCGCGAGCAACAAACAACAACCACACAGGCCGTTTCTTCGCTCTCGCGTGCCCGTACGTGCGTGGCCCGGAAGTTCGCATATTATTCGCAGTTACGATTATTCACAATTTAGTTTTAATCCCCAAATATTCAATTAGCGCCAACGTATTTTGCCTTTTCGCAATGTCATCGCAAGGAAAAACAAAAAAGAAGAGAAGAGAGAAAAAAATACTTCCTGGTTCGGAGCACACCAGCTCACTCTGATGTTACCGAAATTTATGCACCGTCTAATATGAAAATGATCATAACTTGGGGCATTGTGTTTATTGATAAATGCACATCAGAAATCGAGAAATTATTCCAATACACGAAGTCATCACTATCCGGAAGCCCGTACGTTGTAACCTGTAATGGGGAACGCAACTGAGCTTCCCTTCCCCATCGGCCACGCCCACGCAACAATGTGTCTTGTCATTGGTTTGGTAAATAAATGGCCATAACTTGGGAAGCACTTGTCCGATTAATATCAAATCTTGAAAAGGCAAATCCTCAGCCCAGGTCGAAAAACCAGTTAAAACCAGTACACATTTTCAACTGGTCTCTATTGGTTCTAATTGGTCTTTAACTGGTCTCTATTGGTTTCAACTGGTACCAGTTAAATTCAGTCAGAATTCCAATTTCCCAGTTGAAAAAAACAGTAGCTCATATTTGTACCAGTTAAAGTCTTACTGGTTCCAGTTGATACCAGTTGCAATATACTGGTCCCAGTTGATACCAGTTGCAATGTACTGGTCTCCCAGTTGATACCAGTTACAATGTACTGGTCCCAGTTGATACCAGTTAGTTAAATACAATTGTATTTCAACTGGTAATATATCACTCTATTCCAATTTCAATATTAAAACCAGTAAGAAACCAACTGGCTTTACTGGTACCAGTTGGCTACTGGTTTTCAACTGGTACTAGTTGACCAGTAAGCTACTGGTCTTTACTGGTTTTTTGACCTGGGAGGTCCCCAGCAATATACGTGGCAAGTTTTAATTAGATCGGACCAGCGGTTGTCGAGAAACAGTGGTCACACACACACACACAAACACACACACACACACACACACACACACACACACACACACACACACACACACACACACACACACACACACACACACACACACACACACACACACACACACACACACACACACACACTGCTGGAATTATAGAGAGATGTCTTCAGATGTTGTCAATCGCAAATTATCTCAAGTTCTCGGTCATTCCTTGTGCATTACATCAAGCACATTGATTCTCTTGAAGGGTGTAGGAATAAGATGATCCATAAAAGATTCAAAATTGCTGAAATTTCAGAACTGTTCATTGAAATATGAACGTGTTGCCATTCTTCTTCCTTCCCCATAAATTCGTTGTCACATTTGTTTTTTCTGCTCACACCTTGGCCTCATGTAGGAGAGAAAAGCCCAATGGTGAAGTCGACCTTGAAGCTGGGCATTTCACTCCTCAATGGCGGAAACAACACTGTGCAAAATGTAAGATTTCAAGCGCTGTGTTCGCTATTTCCCTAATGTCCTAACTTTTTTTTACTCAAGTTATCTTAGCTTTACCTCATTAAATTAGTATGGTGACACCTTGTCTCTCTGTCATTTATGTTTCCTACAAAATGCCAGCAGTGGTGAAAGTGTTTTTGGTGTGTGTGTGTGTGTGTGTGTGTGTGTGTGTGTGTGTGTGTGTGTGTGTGTGTGTGTGTGTGTGTGTGTGTGTGTGTGTGTGTGTGTGTGTGTGTGTGTGTGTGTGTGTGTGTGTATTGTTATGTCCGTCTTCCTTCTTGGGATTACAGTGCAGTAATGGTCTTTCTTTTGATTTCACCTGCTTGTCTGGTTTTTTATTTTCTTTTGAGTGGACTTCGATAATGTTACACGGGGAAGCACATGGAACTTGGACACAGGATGAAGCCCTTTGTGTTAATAAAGCTGCGCTACATCTACACCACAGTGATTCGATGTAACAGTTTATCAATTTCATTTCACTGAGAGGGTGGGGGAAGGGTGGGTGAAAGAGTCGGGATGAGAACAGCAGAGCAGGCACATCGCCAGGGTGATACATATATATATATATATATATATATATATATATATATATATATATATATATATATATATATATATATATATATATATATATATATATATATATATATATATATATATGTACATATGAGGCCCCACGAGGAGTGATGTAAGCGACATTTTTTAATGATATGATGATGATAGGCTCGGATGATAGGGTAAGGGTTAAAATAGTGCGATATGGCATTAACTCCAAAATGGCCGATGTGTCCCTTACATCACTCCTCGCGGCGCCTCATATATACATATACATACACATATATATCAAAAACATGTGGGGTGTGATGAGCACCCCCCCCTCCCCCAATCTCCATTGGACATAGCCCTACACTAAAGCGTCGCCTCCAACCCGGAGGCCTGAGCCCGGCGACTCTGTCAAACAGATGAAGACTACATGGTCAACATCAGTTAAACATCAAACCGAGCCGCCTATCTGGATTTCAGGCTTGTTTGCCCTCGTCAGGACGGCATATCGATAAATATCGAACCAATGATGACCACATTTGTCGTTTATACGTTTTACCGTGTGAGACATAATCCGCGGTGACGGTCACCATAACAGTCAGGAGGTGCATCTGATGTATAAACGACAAATGTGATCATCAATGACTCAATAGAGGTCGCTGGCTTCATCAGGCACAATAGAGGCTGTCTATTGTGCCTGATGAAGCCAGCTGAAAAACCAGCAAAACGTTGCCTGAGACCGGGTCTGCTCTCGCTTTTTAGCTCAAATTCGTGGAGTCGATCGAGTTTTTTTACTTTTGGTTGGTAGCGTCTTCTTCTTCTTTAAAAATGCGTAATCCCAATCTTATCCAAGACATATATATATATATATATATATATATATATATATATATATATATATATATATATATATATATATGATCTGGGTCTTTTAGGTCTTTTGGGTCTTCGGGATCTTTTTGGTCCTTGGGGTCCTTTAACAAAATTTAGACACGTAAGTACATACATGACCAATTGCTTAACCCTGCTTTTCACTTTGCGAGCATGGGCAAACAAAGTTATTTCATTTGGCTTTGAGTTTAATTTGGCATGTGAGTTACGAGGGGGCACAGTTTGACATCTCGTCCTGATCGCCATTTTTGCTTGATACGCCACTGCCCAGGCAAGACTGTTTCGAGGTGAGTTTGTGTCACTTCAGCCTATCCTGCCAGCCCTGGAGTCCCCACCTTTCCTCCTCTATTATCTCATCTCTTAAATCGTTTCCTTTTACGTATAAGCTGTCGATTTGTTTATTTTTTATAAATGTTCCACAGCTCCTCACACCAGGGAATAAATATAATATATTTCCTCGACTTTTTTGCATTCGGTTCACCATGAGCACCAGCTTTCCTCTTGAGTCATGGTTAAAAATCATTAAAGGCAATAATAACCGAAAAGAAATGAATTATTGATTACAGGATGATTACACCGAAGGTATTGTTGATGTGGAGATAGGTACAGTCAGGGCTGCCGAGGGCCACAATGGGCCCGGGGCAAAACTAAGTGTCGGGGTCCCTTCATCGGGGCCCCCTTTCAATTTTGTTTTGTTTTAAGCAAGTATTTGGAGATTTCCATAATTTCATCGTCTGAAATGTGCCGTGTTTCAGGGTAATTGGAGTGTTATTCACTTATTCTTACATGCATATTTGTTTAACACACTTCATCCTGATGGAGTGTAGCCAACACTCCTGTGTTCATTTGCGTCATTACGTTATTACCTTGATTGTGATTATGTAAGTTGTTCCCACGGTCGTATATGAGGGAGGGTGTCACTGCCCATGTCAATAAATCATCCTGAGTGACTTGGAGGGAGATACTAATAAAAAAGCTTCTTATAACAACACTAATGATAATAGCATAATATTAATGTTATTACAAAACAACATTAATACTAATAATATCCCCCCACCCCCTTCCCCAAGGGGTTTTTCCTCCTTGAACAAACACCGTGTTAACTTGTATAAATAGCTTATCATGGCGTTTCATGGGGCTTGAAAACGAGGAAGAAGAAGAGGCCTTCCAGAAATTAAAAAAATAAAATAAACCACAAGCACGTATGATTACCTTTTAAAACAGTTGTATATACTGTTGTTTTACACTAAACTGAAAGAAATCTGGAGGAATCTAACATCCTTGAGGCATTTTCTGCTTATCGTGTCCACCACAGAAGAACGGATCCGAGACTAGATCGACTGTAATCTATATGCCCCAGAAAGGATAACAACATGACCTTTCCTGTCACTCTTGCAGGGAGTGGGTGTACTGGTCATATGACAAAAAATTGATGGAATAATTATGGGCCCCAATTAGGTCCAGGCCCCAGGGTAGTTACCTCACTCCTCCAAGAGCCTTGATTTTAACTATACCAACAAAGTTTGTTTTTTTGCCTGTAGTAGTTCAGTGTTGCAGATTTGTGGAGTTGTTTTGTGTGTCGCCTGCAGCTGCTGGTTGCATCACTTTGTGGAAGCACTGCTGTGCCACTGAAATAGCACCCCTCTTAACAATAAGCTGGTACTCATTTTCCTGACCTCAGAAGGATGACGGGCTGAATCCACCATTGACTGTTCGGCTGGGTCGAGAAGTTTGTACATTTTTAAGGAGAGAAGAAGAAGAGCGAGCCTCTTAGCCTTATCTCGAGCCTCAGGAATCACCTTGTTGGATGATCAAGAAGAAAGGCGGCGCCATTTGCTGTGAGCGGACCTGGTACTGAGAGGAGCGGTGTGGCAATCTCGATCGTGAGAAGAAACTGTATGATGGTTTGTGGGCCCTGGCGTTGAAGACGGTCTGCACTAATTACCTCACGTACGTGACCACAGAGAGCGACTTGGCACCATTTCTGGTGTGCTATCCCATGTGGTGGCTATGTGGTTCGACGACTGTGAGGCTCCTGAAAGGTCCTCTCTAGGCACAAGCTGAGTTCCAGCATAAAAGGGGGATTTTATTTTATTTTTATATTTCCCCTTGTCTGTTTTTTTTTGTGACTGAGTGGAGACTTCTCAAATTTGGCTTTAGTTTCCCTCACTTTTCATTATCACTCGTTGATTTATTTCCATTATAAATCTTTGAATTATTTTTATTAAACCATTATTTGTTGAATTTCCTTGTGTTTGTTTGTTCATTGTGGGTTTGATGATAAACCAGTGTGCCTCCATTCTGGTACGCGCTCTGCCGCCTTCTGTCCCGCGAGTGCCATAATCTCCAAGAATCTCAGCTGTTCGCCTCCAACTGAAAACCGTTCGGCTATCCATCCAGGTCAGTGTTAACCTGACCGATCATGACAACTGGGTCAGGAGTAATATATAACCGAACCGGCCTGAACACGACAATATCAAATCCTTGTTTAACACTTACATATTTACCATTCCAAAAAAAATCTTGCATTTTCTGCCTGCCTCTCTGGAAGGATCATGATTGAAACCACTTATCTATTTCCAAAATCAACCACTGGAAGAAGTTAGGTCTCTTGATCAGTCATGACCTCTCTGGGGCCAACCACGTAGCAAAGCTGGCCTACAAATTCAAACACAGACTGGGCATCCTCCATTGATCAAAATCTTTCCTTGGAAAAATCAGATATTACACTCTTTGTTCTCTTCGCCCTCTCATTTGCTCAAGGTCATCTGCCATCTGCTTGGAAATCAGCAAACATTACTGCCCTGCATTAGAAATGTGCAAAAACAGATCCCTGCAACTACAGACTAATCAGCCTTCTCCCTATCATCAGCAAGGTTATGGAATCCATCATCGCTTCAGACATTAAATCCTTCCTCTTCTCCAATGGCTTGACTTCCGATCATCAATTTGGTTTCTGACCAGGTCACTCTGCCTTGGATATGCTGCTTCTGCTCTCCCAACAATGGATGGAGGTTCTCAATGCTTGACATGAAATCAGAGCTGTATCCCTGGACATATCACGTGCTTTTGACACGGTCTGGCACCCTGCCCTGCTCACTAAACTCTCTTCCTATGGTATCCAAAGCCATCTCCACTCATGGCTCGCTGACTTTCTCTCCTGTCGCAGTCAACGTGTGGCCCTAAATGGAGTTCTCTCGTCCCCTCTTCCAGTCCAGGCTGGAATTCCTCAAGGCAGTGTTCTGCGCCCTGTTATTTTCCTGGTTTTCATCAATGATCTGTGGAAAATCCTCTTTATCTCTTTACTGATGACTCCACCCTCTGCCATACCATCCGTCATCCCTCAGACTGGCAAGCCGCAGCTTCTTCGCTCTCTGCAGATCTGCATAAAATCACAAACTGATCCAACACGTGGAACATGTATTTCAATCCTGACAAATCTCACACTCTCACTATGTCTCTCCGAAAGGACCGTTTAGAACCCCCCCCCCCCCCACCCATATACTTTCTCACAATCCTCTGGAAGAAGTTCTTTCATTTAAGCTTCTGGGTCTCACTATCTGTCATTATCTATCCTGGGAAAGCCACATTTCCAACCTGGCCTCCAAAGCCAGTCACCGACTGAGAATCCTCCATTGTGCAATGTCCTTCCTCGGCCCACCTGAGCTCTTGACCACATGCAAAGCTTTCGTCCACACCCTGATGGAGTACTGCTCTCCCCTCTGGGCTGGTGCTCCTGCCTCTCACCTTTCTCGGCTTCACGCTGTGGAAACCAAGGCATTTTGGATCATTGGTATCTCTCACGATGAGGCTGAGTCTTTGGGCCTCTCACTCTGTCACCGCAGGCAGGTCGGTGGTCTTTCTGTCTTCTACCGTCTCCTTTCCGGTCTCGCCCTCCCTGCTCTGTCTGCGATTTGTTCCCACCACATTTCCGCATGGCGCTCAAGGTCCGCCAACAACCCCCTTCTGGTAAAACTACCAAAATCATGAATCACTGCTCACCTTCACTCTTTCATTCCTCTTTTTTCCCGTCTTTTGAATAAACTCCCTTACTCTCTTCAATCCCATTCTTCCCTCTAGGCCTTCAAAACAGCTGTGCACCACTACCTCTTATCTTCCCCCATCCAAAATCTTGATCTTTTCTACCCCCGTTAATCCACCCCAAACTCACCTCCTTCCAATTTCCTGCTTTCCTTCCTGAAAGTCCCTGTAATGTCCATCTTTTATACCCCATGTTCCCCATCCCATCCCTCTCCCTTCCACAGATCTCATAATGTCTCTGTTCCCCACTGTTTTGTCCTTACTTCTCCCACCCCTCTTGTCTCATCATTCTGGATGGTTTCTGCTGTGTGTTGTGTGTTAGCTCGCATTCGAGCCTTGACAATTCATAAAATAAAAAAGTCTACCAGGCATTTGTCCAGAGCTCAATGGAATACTGCTCTCCCCTGTGGGTTGGTGCTCCTGTTTCACACCTGTCATTCCTCAATGCTGTGGAATCCAAAGCTCTAAATGTCATTGGTATTTCCTACAAAAGAGTACAGAGACTCCTGCTTTTTTACTGTAGACAGGTTGGTGGCTTTTCTGTTTTCTACTGCTTCTCCTCAGGTCCTTCTTACTGAGGAGTTGTCCTAATGCCCCCACTGGTACCACAGCATATTTTGCCATTTCTCACCTTCCTCCTTCCTCCATGAGCCTACACTTTGCATACAAAAAATTAATGTACAGTATGTTACGGGTTTGATGTTAACATGACTGAAGGAAACTGATAAGCATGTACCTTATGGCTCGTTGTACCATTTAGACATCTGGGCAATCTGTATCTGACAGATAATAAAAACTAGCATAACCCGCGCTCTGCGCGACATGTTGGGGTGGGTGTGTTTGAGAAGGGAACTGATGCAGAGTATCTAGTAATTTTACTTTAATGCAGTAAGTGGAAAACGATTTCACTGTTTCAGAACCATTTTATTTCCTTTTATTTGTACCCTGCACCTCATATGGTCTTTGAGATAATGTAAGCCGAATATCACATTACTCGAGCGCAGAACAAAGTCGAAGATAGCGCGACACGAAACCACAAACTCGGAAATAATATATAATTTTATTTTATTATTTTATTTACTTTTTTTTTGTACCATGCACCTCATATGGTCTTTGAGATAATGTAAGCCGAATATCACGTTACTCGAGCGCAAAACAAAGTTGAAGATAGCACGACACGAAACCACAAACTCGAAAATAATATATAAGATGGATCCCACTGTATTTGCTCACTTTCCCCCCACCCCTTCAGCGCTAGATTCAAGTGTGAACTCTCTGGTGCCGTGGAGCATTCTTTTTGGATGCACGACTGCTCTGTCAGTTTAGGCTCTGACCCAAGTTCCGCCATCTAAAATTCCTTAAAACTGGCTGCTCTTCCGGTATCTCCATCTAGACAATCACATATCTTTTCCTGTTGAATATAATATTGGTCACCAAATGCTGACTATACAGTTTTGACATAATAACCAAGAAATGGCTGACTAGTTATGTGGCATCAATATTTTGGCCTGACGGAGTCGTCGAACAACGGACTTGCATATTGATGCCTCCTGAACAAATTGCTGTGTCATTCCGATTTTAGACAGCTTGATCATCTCATCAAAGATTCTGCTAAATAGCAACCTGCTGATATAATAAAATGGCTGCCAAGTGGAAGTTTGCATCATGACCGGCATAACATTATGATTGCAGATTAGCTCAGCTGAAAGTTCAAATCTAAATTATTTCTGCCAAAGGAACCACCAGGATTATCCTGTAGTTCCACCTTTTGCCTCCACCACCGAAGGTGAAGGAGGTTATGTTTTCACCCCTCTTTGTCTGTTTGTTTGAGCCTGGTGTTGGCTTAGTGGTTAGGGTGGCTGGCTTGGGATCATAGGGTCCTGAGTTCGAATCCCGTTGGCCACTGAATTAACACCCTGTCATCCTGTCATCAGCCTCAGCCTGTCATCTTCACCTGGGGGTTGACTCAGCCTGTCATCCTTCTGAGGTCGGCGCAATGAGTACCAGTGTACTAGTCCCAGTGTATGCCCCGGGTAGAATAGGTGTATCATATCCCTGTGTGTCGTAAGAGGCGACCAGGGTTGGTGTCAGAAAGGGCATCTGGCCATAAAACATTGCCTCAACAAGGGAGCCATGGTGCATGGAGCCTGCAAAAAAGCTAATCCCTGTTCAGCAGGGGAAAATGGCTGCAAAAGGGATGTTTTTTTTTTTGTCTCTTTGTTTGTTTGTGTGCAGGATATCTCAAAAAGTTGTGGACGAATTTGGATGAAATTTGATGGGCAGGTTGGGCGTGTGACAAGGATGAACTGATTAGATTTGGTGAAGATCCGGATCTGAATCCGGATCCGACTACTATAATTTTTTCAGTGATTCTTCAACATTGAGAGATCGGGTAAAAATGATATATGGCATGATATCACAAATGGTTATGGACGGATTCAGATGAAACTTGGTGGACATTTTGGGGTGTGACAAGGAAGAATTGATTCAATTTTTGTGAAGATCTGGATCCGATAATTTTTTCAGTGATTCTTCACCATTGAGAGATAGGGCAAAACTAATATATAGCACGATATCTCAAAAAGTTGTGGATGGATTCGGATAAAACTGGTGGACAGGTTGGGTGTGTGACCACGATGAATTGATTCGATTTTGATGAGAATCTGGATCTGGATACGAGATTTATTTCATTTGTAAAGTGATTCTTCACCATTGAGAGAGAGGGCCAAAAACGATATAGTACTGTATAGCATGATATTTGAAAAATGTATTGGGCCTGATATATTCTCGTGGATCAGGAATTATGTGACGGAGGTAAGCGCTCTACCGAATGCCCTTCCAGTTCAACAAGAGACATGCTGAAATTAGTTGAAAATTAATTGATTGCTCTTGATCCTTAAGTGTATAAGAACTAATCACAGGAACTTGCCATTTTTGCAGAAAATGCTTGATTATCTCAAGGAGAAGAAGGATGTTTCATTCTTCCAGAGTTTGGCAGGTCTTATGCAGACGTGCAGGTATGAATTTGTTTGTCATTATGACATAATTTCATCTTCTCATCACGAAAGTAGGGCAGGAATCATTGTTTCATATTTTTGAATCGCATCATTGAATTCATAGAATGAGTGGAGGCATACAAAATGTTAAATTTATAATTATCAAAAGCCAGACAGAGCATCTGCTCTTGTTTATTTGCTAAGTATAGAAAATACTCCCAACTGTAATTTTGAGGAAGTACTGAGATGTAACTCAAATCTAGGGCCAGTAATGCATTTCCATCTTTATAATGACTCATGTTTGTTACGCAGACCTCATTACCATATTCACAGGTTCTCTTACGTGTTTCTTTTACACCTTCTATAACCCAATCATGCATTGAACTGGCATCTCATGGGTTCAGAGCTACCTTCAGTAGTGGAAGTGTGCTGCCTTTAACACCAAATTCTCTCCAACAATTGTGTACTCCATCTGCTGTCTCCTTACAGCGCTCTTGATCTCAATGCATTTGAGCGGCAGAACAAGGCTGAAGGTTTGGGGATGGTTACGGAGGAGGGATCAGGTATGTCCACCTTTAGGGGGAAGGAGGGTGGGAAATATATTTAATCAAAACAAAATTAGAGGAAGTGAAAAAATGTGCACCTTCTTTGATCAATGTGAAAGAAAAATAGTGTTTTAGAAATTATGTTAGTTGTCCTCACAAAGACCTGAAAAGAAGTGTGACGGTAACCATCAGGGTTGGGGAAGACTCACATCCCTTCTTTTTGAAGTCTCTCTCTATTTTGCCCTCAACTCTGGCTGTTTTGTGTTTTCCCCCTCTCTTTCCGCTGTTCGTTTTGTTCTTTTGCTTCCTGATCTGTTCTGTGTTCTAGCTCCTCCACGATCCTCGACCCAGTATATAAAGAAGAAGAAAAAAAAGAAGTGTAACAATTAATGTGAAAGAAGATGATGTATATCAAGCTAGGTTAGGAAGATGTTGAGAAGATTCCTAAACAAACACAAATCTACGTACAAGTCGCACAGTTGAAGAAAACTCAACTTATCCTGAACTAATTGTGAGTGAGGATCAGGAAGAGATTCATCTTTGACAGTACTTATTAGGAACACGATGGCATTGTACACTGTTGGAAATGCCATGCTAGTTGTTTAACCAGACTTGGTGGTGTAATGGTTGGAGTGTCTGCTCTGAGTCTGGGAGGACAGTGGTTTGAACCCTGACCGAGACATACCAAAGCCTTAAAAATGGTATGTGCTGCTTCCTTTCTTGATGTTCAACATTAAAAAGAATAGAGCACGAACAAACGACCATAGGTTAGCAACCATTGTGCAGGCTTGATGGACCCGAATGACCTCCTCCTGCACTGAAGTTCCTTGTAAGAAAACTCATTATAACTCCGATTAAGTCCACAGTGAGGAGATCCGGACACCATACGTGCAATTTTATTTTGAGCATCAGGTTGGTAATGTACCATGTAAAGACTGTTGCCACCCAACGTCACTGGTGACATGTGCTTGATTTATCTGCCATATTGAGTGATAAAAAACAAGTGGCAGATGTATTTGAGGGATTGTATATTCATGGTCAACTTATGAATGATGACGGGTTCCAGTACAAGACGTTTTAACAGTAGATTTGTGTAAGGAAGTGGCATATAATTTAATGTAAGTAATTAATCAATCGGTGGAGAGTGTTACTAAGCAAAAAATACCAAATACGTGTATGTTAATGAAATGCACAATTTGATTGTACATTTCATGACAATGTCAGGTTAGCTGAATGAAAACCCACACTAGCGGGCATTCCCGCCCTACTGGCTGGAATGGTTTCACCTTTCTTGGCCCACCTTCAGTGGAAAATGTGCTGCGGCACATTCTTGGAAATGTACTTTATAATTTTTGTCATTTTTAAAAGAAATTTTATTGATCACAACATATCATACTCCATATCATAAGATAAAGGAAGTAGATTTGTAATACCAAGTACGAGGTGAAGAAAGTGTGTGATAAAGACGCAGCACCACTAGAGGGACCATTGCTTGCTGACGACAAAGGACAGCACCACGATCAATATTGTAATCACCAATATTGTAATCACTGCTGTCAAGGATGGAAGAATCAAGAACAATGCGATGAGTCACAAGGTGAGGAAAGCATGTGATAAAGACTCCACACCACCTAGATGGACCGTTGCTTGCTGATGCGGATAGAAGGGATAACACTTCATTGTTCAGTGCAGCGACCAATCAACAAGTGAATAAAGGCAACATAGCGACAGCCGCACAACCAATTTGTTATAGTAGGATTGCCATAAATAATTAATCTTCACTTGTTTTACTTCGATCGAGTTGGGAGTTGAATCTCTGACTCAAAGTGAAGTCATAATTGTCTCCTCCTTGCCCCCCTTCCCCATTCTTCTTGCCAATACTTGGACTCAGACTCGAGTTGGACTCCATATTTCAGACTTGGACTCCATATTAGACTGAGAAGATGCTGACAGTTCAACATCAGGACTGTTCAACTATAGCCTATCCATCCATCCATTGGGACCATACTGTGCGCAGAGCGTTGGTGCTGCCGAAGCGGTCTCCTTGGCTATTGGGCACAATCCTGGACCGGTTTCCACTCCAACACAGACTATAGCCCACTGGACTCGTAACTTTAACTTTTTCCTCATCTGGGAGAGCATGCTTACCATTTTATTCGACCACATTCTAAATACATGCTCACCATTTGAACACTTTTCCTTTACTCTCCTTTTACAGATTATAGTGAATAGTGATGATCATCATGCAGTCAGACTATCATCCAGAATTTGTGTCAACCAATCAGCAATTTCATCATTGCTGGTTTCAACTCCCACACCTCCCACAAAGTGGCACAATTCTTGTTGAGAGATGTTGGGGAGAGTTGGTCTGCTGTTAATTTACCACTAAGAATCAACAATCACACCAATATTGAAACCTTGATTCCATAATCTTAAGGTTTAAATGAATCATAAACATTCCATTTGTTCACAAACCATGACCAAAGATTCCTGTCAATTGTTGCTTCAGTCGGAATGGGATGATATCTACAATGTTGATGGATAAATCAATCAATGTATTTAGACTGGTTGATTAAACATCATTCAGTCTAATAGGCCACACATATTCCTTTTGTATCTTTTCCTTGCAAATGACTCCAATTCAAAACAAGTCTGAAGACGACGATGGTTCACGAGCGGTATTTGATGATGTAGATTCTTTCAGAAGTCAAGGATGAGACAATGTGATAATGTTTGACCAGGTTATAAAAATGATCAACATGATGTGGTACGAGTGACAGGTTATTAGCTGCAAAATGTCGAAAACCCGGTTTCGTTCAACAACTTTCAAAATTTGACCTTTGCATAACCTTTAAAGGTCACAAAACAATGTTGTGGTCATTAAAATAAGGAAACAGGATACGTGCTATAGCTTATTGGAGTTAGTTCGTCGAAGAAGGTCGAAAACCCGGTTCGATTCCCACAACTTTGAAAATTTGACCTTTGTGAACTTTAAAGGTCAAAGGTCAAGGATTATGACCTTTGGTGCAAAACTTCCTCTGGAACATTCCAGGAACAATATAACGTCATATAGGCTATATGGCATTTCGCACTCCTCGGATTATCCATACTTTGATGAAATCAGCGTAAAAACAAACTTGAAGGGGGCGCCACGGGCAAGGTGTTCGAGATAGAGCAAAATAGTTTGACGACTTTCGGTGGGGAATGACCTCAAGATTATGCATAAAAAATATTGTCATCCTAGCTCTCAAAGTTTGGGCGGTCATATGATTTTTATGTCAAAATTCGAAATTTTCTAAGTTCATGACCTTGTAACCTTGACCTTGGGACGAAAATGAAAAATCGAGCTCCATGGGGTGATGCAGGTGCCATTGGGCTAACCGAATACCGAAACTCCTGCCAGATTCGACAAACCCCTCGGAGAAGAATTTTTTATGTCAAAATTCGCAATTTTCTAAGTTCGTGACCTTGTGACCTTGACCTTAGAACGAAAATGAAAAATCGAGCTCCGTGAGGCTATGCACATGCCATGGGGTTAACCAAATACCGAAACCCTTGTCAGATTTGACAAACCCCCGAGGAGAAGATGCAAATTGAAATCGGCTACCCCCTAAAAACACATGTTTTTTGGGCGTGGCTCTGCCCATAATGGGCGTACCACGCCCATTTTCAGGAAAACACAACTAGATCATGATATAAACCTCCCACCAAAATTTTATCACGATCGGATCAAAACCCACGGAGCTATGCTCGGGACAGACAGACAAGCCAGTAGGCGGACATGGGTAGTTGACTACCCAATAGAACCTGCCGTGATGGGCCTGTTTCATGGGGAATGACCTGAGGATTAAGCACAATAAAATTAATGATTCCAGCTTCAAGGGTTAATGCTGCAGATTGTTTTTCCATTAAAATACCCCCACATTTAGAGGTTTTTCGGCCGTTGCTAGGCAACGGAGGGGTCCATAGCAACGGTTCTTTCTCACACATAACTAGGACATACCATGAACCTACCATACCAGTTTCATGTATATCTGACTCATCGTCTCTGAGATATAACGAACTTCGTTTTTTTATTGTTTTCGACCAGAGTTCATTCAAAGTCTATCTTCTCCGACAGTTTTCATAGGATCCGGCTGGAAATTTTTGACAATATGGCTGAATGTACTGCCCACAGTCACTCGTAGCATTTTTGATTTTCGAAAAAATAATTTTTTTTATGATTTTTCAAAATTTTTAAAGTCCCGTTGCTCGGCAACGGTGGTGTCCATAGCAACGGTTCTCATTTGCACACAACTCGGTCATGGTATGAACCTACCAACCAAGTTTCATGGAAATCGCCATTGTATTAACGGAGCACTGGACCAAACAGAGGGACAGACAGACAGACAGACAGACAAACATATCGACGGAAAAAGTGATAATAAGGGTAGAACAAATTTCAAAAAAAAATTTTGAAAAACTTTTTTTTTTTTGACTACATCGACGACCCAACAGACAGACAGACACACACAACAATAACGAATATACTGGTCACTTATTTTTTTTCGTGAAAATATTTTTTCACTTTTTTCATGAACGATTTTTTTTTTTTCGTGAAAATGTTTTTTCACTTTTTTCGTGAAAATGTTTTTTCACTTTTCGTGAACCAATAATATTATTCGTTTGAAACCTTTGAAACGGTCTTCAGTTAAGTGCTCATAGCAAAGCACGGTTTATGGAGTGGCCTTTGTAAAGCTCATTAGGGTTCATCTCACAAACAATATCCACTCAGTGTTATGCCATGGAGAGAGTTCCTTAACAGTCTCAAGACATGCTCCTTCCTGTTTACTTAGCCAATTGTATGTTACCTCCCATGACATCTTTAACAGTAAATTGTTGATATAGTTCTGGTTGAGCACATTCCTTGCCCATAATCATTTATTATCCTTTTCTTTTGGCTTTACTTATCCAGTTAAATAACATTGAATCCTGTGACTCAATGTGCACACACTAATCCCTCTCAGATGAACTCTGCTTCTTTGCTGTTGTGTATACATCTCCAAGGTGTTGAAATGTTCACCTTTTTCATATCTGGTGGCATGACTTGCCATGTGTAACTCCTGAAAATATCCAAATGCATAAGCCTGGTGTTGGCTTCACGGTTAAGGTGGCTGGTTTAAGATCGTAGGGTCTTGAGTTCAAGCCCCTGTTGGACTGTTGAATTAACATCAGTCGGGGTTGACTCGGCCTATCGTCCTACTAAGGTCGGCACAATGAGTACCAGCCAGCTTGGCTTTACAAGCCAAGCAGCCAATAAAGAAATAAATAATATACATGAGTCGAGCCGCACATACTGACACCTTTACTCACTCGCCATCACGTGATTCCAAATAGTTCACATGAAAGAGAAAGGAATTGTCATGAAGAGTTTTTCCTGAACTATTACTTGTGATTCAAGTGATATACCAATGTTTGTTGAATACAAGATACATAAGACATCAACTAACATCAGACATATTTCTACATGAACATTGTATTATGTGAGACTATCAGGGGTACCCAGCATTGCCTGGTGCTGTTCTAATCCTGTTGGGATGTTGAATAAATCAGATTTTTTTTTTTGTGTGGGCCCAATACTTCCCTTCACCCACTAAGGAATGGGGTTGGTGATCATTTAATATTACCTTTCACATAGTTACAAAGGCTTAGGCATCATAGAGTGATTTAAAAAGGAAAAAATCCAAAAAACAAATAATCTTGTTTTCAAAATGTTTCAATTTTTTTTTCTTTTTTACCCCAAAACACTCCCCGGCACTCACTGATGGACCTCTGAAAGTTTTACAAACATCCGTTTTGGCCATCTCTGAGAAGAATGGTTACACAGCCAAACAAGCATTTCTTAAGATAGTATGGATAATACGATAAAATATTCACATAGTCTTGAATGATCTCTCTCTTTACTCGCATTTTATTTTGAATTTTATATTCTGTCATATGTTGTACAATACATCATATAGTAGAATATAGATCCGATGTTGATTGAATAATTATATTATTGTGTTGACAATGAGTTCAAAACCGAATTGTATCAAATCAGTTCATTTTCCCATACTCTGCCTTTAATAAATTTTAACAAAGTTTGTGAAAAACTTTTTTTTTTCATAACCATTGTTCCAATAAGTCAGCTGGGCTGTCAAATAATTATTACTCGTGGATAAGTCCGATGGCCTGATGAACATCACACCTGTCTAATGGTTCCCAGAGCAATGAACATTCAATAATATTAGCTATTGGCATAACGAGGAAGTTATACATTGCCCGATAATGATATGTGCAGGGTCAGTTTGAGAGTAATGCCTTTTATTTTATTTTATTTTAAGCAAAGCCCCATAGCAAGGCAATGACTGATATTGGTCACATGACGACTGGAAGATGGCTGTTCAATTGGAAGTGTGTACAAAGCAGAGAGCTCTGATTAATTTTTTTTATGGCAGAGCATATATCTTGTTCAGGTGCATTCACAAAAAGTGTGTGGTCACTCTACCTTGATGTGAGCACAAATGGACAGGGAGCAAAACATTTTGAGAGTGAAGAAACAGACCTCAAAGAAAAGCCATGCAGTGGTCGCCCTGCCATGACGCTGACACCAACAAACATTCGCCGAGTGACCGAGCTCATTCATGACAATTGATGCAACACCATAATACAAGATTGGTGTGAAGCAATAGGTGTCGGAAAGATAGCAGTCATGAGTATTATCGAGGATCTCAGGTACTCCAATTTGTATGCACTCTGGGTGCCTCAAGTGCTCAATGCCATCCACAAAGAGGATTGGAAGACCTGTTCAGAACTCCTCAAACATGTTGAAACTGTTGGTGAAGCATTTCTGTCACACATAATCAGAGGAGACGTGATGTGGTTGCACCATTTACATCGAGAAACCAAGAGTTAATCTGTAGAGTAGCACTATGAAGTATCGCCATGAAAGAGAAGAAGTTTGACTCAACTCTCAGCAAGAAAACCGATGGTCACTCTGTCTCGGACTAGGAAGGTACTCTAATGTCGACTTTGTGCCAAAGGATCCTACAACAAACTCTGAGCCGTACATGAAGAACTGAAGAAACTGAAAAGATGCGTACAGAGAGAGGGCCCCCCACCAAGATATGTCCAAGGTGTTGCTTAAACTTGACAACACCAGGCCACACACCAGTCTGCATGCTATGTTCTGAAGCAAACACGTTGTTTGATCATTTCATCTGTGTGGCTGCACCTCGTATCCAGCCTGAGTCTTCCACTTTTGGGCCACCATCTCTTTGGTCCATTACGTGAACTCCGCTTTGAAGGCAATGATGACGTGTTAAAAGGTAGAAAACATGAATCGACGGTGATGAGGATGATGTGGAAAATAACCAGGAATTTGGCATGGATGCATGGATTTTCCATGCAAGTTTAATCAACTTGAGGCATTACTTTTGAACTGACCCTCGAACATGTCTTTACAAGCACATGTATAAACTTTCTCATCACTCCAGTATTTGATATTATTGAATCCTTCCACACCCATTCAATCATTGTTTGGTTGCTGAAGTCACTTCACATGTGCTTAGGTCAAAAGTCACTAAAACCGACTTGTAATTTTGTTTCTTTCCTTGTCCCCACAATGCCAGCCACAACCCATGAACAAGGTCAGTATGTATGTTGTTTTTTTTAATTTATTCCGTAAATGTATAACTATCCTTCTTTTGCCATGAAAGGATGGTTTTTAAGTTTTGCGTTTCTATGTTCCTCCTGATTATACTAGTGAAAGCCATGACGTGTAAATTTTAATCCTCGGTGGTGAATATAATCTTGGCCTTTATCGATTTACTTTCCACATCTCGAACCAACTCGGAACCGACTCGTACACATCAAGTTTCCACCACTTACAATCCCCCCCCCCACTGCCCCCACTGCCTGTCCCTGCGACCTCTCCCTTCTCTCCCTTCTCTCCCTACACACTCCCCCCTCGTCCATACACAGCTTATGAGACAAAGTTTCTTTACCTCCACATTCAAACAGTTTTCTTGGAAAAGCATCAACAAAGTTCAAACTGGGACATCCCATTCACAATGAAATACATAACCGGTTGTTGATGTGCAACATGCATATTTCCCATTCTGTAGCCATTGACGAGCCCTGTTTTATAGTCCATTTGCTTTGTAGATATGCCATAGATGATCACTCATATATATATATAACATAAACCCATGTGCGTTTGTCTCTCTCCCCATTTCCTATGGATATGGGTGCCTTTCATCTCAGCATTAGGTGGTGAGGGAAACATATTTACTGGTGTTGCTAACATAATGGTCTTCATCTCAGGCCTAACTTTTAGGCTGATGAGACCCTGATCTTGGCCATAAAGGCGTGTTTTTGTTATTTTGAATGAACTCACATCATTTTGTTTTTGTTTTGGGGTTTTTTTTGTTTCCCACAGTTCCTCATATTTCCTTATTGTGGATTAGTTTTATTAATTTGATCACCTACTTGTCCTGCTTGTTTTTTTTTCCTACCTTTCCTGACTTTTTTTTGTGCCTTTCCTGATGTTTTTTTTTTTAACTGATTTTCATAATGTTTGCCTACTTCTGTTATTTGTCCATTTTTATTTTGATCCTCCTCGGTTGTTGTTGCTGCTCCCAAAGCCAAAATGTTAGCACTGTACTTGTATCTAATAAGCCAACGTAACAAACAAAGTATGTCTCTTTTAGAGTGTGTGCCTGAGTGCTTGCACGTTTGTTTGTGCTAACATAACTTTACCATGTCAAGTGGAATCGGAGACTCGTGAAAACGATCAGTGGCCCAGTGAGACGAGATAACATGTTGTCATGAGAAACAGAAATTTGTTGAATTACTCTGGATCGGGATGTGTTGCGGATGGAGGACATTCCATCATGCTTGATAAAGCACAGGCATGATGGGCCAAATGTCCTCCTGTATTCAGTTTCGTTGTATATCGATGCATATCAAATGAGATTGGTGACAATTATTGTATCTGCACACACTCCGACTCAACTCGAGTTTGATATTCATAATCACAGTGGGTACAGGTAGATGAGGCAGGTATATGGACAGGCTATTATGTAGTCCTGATATTGCTTCGTTTCCATGCATTTCATTAGATATCTGAATCAGTTTGCATTCATCAAAAAATTCAAATCGAATATAATGTATTTGTTATTTATTTATTTGTTTTTAATCAATTTCGAGGTGTTTCGTGAAGCATTGCATTACTGCTTCCTTTTTTTTGTGAGAAAATTGTCTCGATTAGATGATCTGCATTGAAATGCTTGAAGAGAAAAGTTATGTTGTCCGATCGATCCAAGATGCATTTCAATTTTACAGATATTTGTGATTATTTTGATCATTAATGATAATTATTTGTTGTTTCCTTTTTGAATTTTTTTCACAAACACTGCATTTCATATCAATAACCTTTTTAAATTCATTTATATTGGTATGTTTTCCATGAGTGTTATTGACATATTGCACTGACAGAATATTCTCGAGACGCACACTCACCTCTAAGCTGTCTAGCCTGGGTTCGAATCCTGACCCAACTATAAACTGTTCATCCTGGTGTTTCGTGGGCAGTGCAATTTGTCAACGTGTGTGCCACCCCTTGGATGGACGTTAACCAGGTGTCACCACTCCTAAAACTAGTTGATACATATTAAAGATCCCATCTCTCTTTTGCGAAGAGTAGGCGAGTTATCTCAGGTACCCTGAACAGGCCACTAATTCATGCACACTCGGTCAATTATCTTGCAATGGAGTGGTAACCCATCCAGGGTTGTAAACCTACCGTAGAGCCTGCATCAGCAAAACCGAAGCTCTATATAATAATATTGATAATGATCTTCTTCTTTCATATGCAGCACATTGCTGGTTGCATCATTTCTCGGAGTGTGGCTGTGCCACTGATGCAATTCCCCTTGTAAGTTTGGGCAGGACTTTGTAATGTGTTCATGGTGCCAGCAATAACTCGCCTTCTCTTTTACAAGGACATCGTGGGTTATTTAACAACCACTAACTAATGCTGGCAGAAGGGACACCCAGTTTAATGTCCATCTGAGGGATGACACACATTGATGCCTCGCCCTGCCCGCAAAACACCAAGATGGCAGTTTATGGCTGGAACAGGATTTGAACCCGAGCTAGACAGCTCAGAGGGGAATTTACATACCTCTAGGAGTCTAGGGTATCTGACCAGCCCATTGATGGTCATGGTGATTATGAGGATGATGGTGGTGGTTGTGATTGTGATTGACATCATATACAAACGATCCTACAAGTAAAAGTTTGTTCTATGAAAACTACAATCATTCAGGAGGAAAACACAAAAGTGTTTACACATTTCATTATCACTCCCTGTTTATCATATAGAGTATTGTCTGACCCCCCTCCCCAACTACTTTCTCAACAATCCTCTTGAAGAAGTACTTTCATTCAAGCTTCTGGGTCTCACTATCTGTCATGATCTATCCTGGGAAAGCCACATTTCCAACCTGGCCTCAAAAGCCAGTCGCCGACTGCGAATCCTCCATCGTGCAAAGTCCTTCCTCGGCCCACCTCAGCTCCTGAGCACGTATAAAGCTTTCTTCCGCAGCCTGATGGAGTACTGCTCTCCTCTCTGGGCTGGTGTTCCTGCCTCTCACCTTTCTCGGCTTCACGCTGTGGAAACCAAGGCATTTAGGATCATTGACATCTCCCGTGGTGAGACTGAGTCTTTGAGCCTCTCACTCTCTCACCACAGGCAGGTCGGTGGTCTTTCTGTCTTCTACCGTCTCCTCTCCGGCCTTGCCCCCCTGCTCTGTCCCCCATACATTTCCTGCCAAAAACGGCTTTCTGGTAAAACTACCAAAATCAAGAATCACTGCTCACCTTTACTCTTTCATTCCTCTTTTTTTTTCCTGCCTCTGGAGCAAACTCCCACACTCTCTTCAATCCCACTCTTCCCTCCAGGTCTTCAAAACAGCTCTTCACCACCATCTCTTATCTTTCCCCATCCAAAACCATGATCCTTTCTACCGCTGTTAATCCACCCCAAACCCACCTCCTTCAAATTCCCTGCCTTCCTTCCCGAAAGTTCCCTGTCGTTTAAGGTCCTGAAAGTCCCTGTAATGTCCACCTTCTATTCCCCATGTTCCCCGGCCCATCCCTCTCCTTTTCACAGATCTCCTCTTGTCTCTGTTCCCCAATGTTTTGTCCTTCCCTCTCCAGCTTCTCTTGTCTCCTGCCCCCCTTATTGTGTGTTGTGTTTGCTCTCATACGAGCCTCAACAAAAATACCAAAAAAAAAGAGAAAAATAGTTTTTCAACACGAGAAGCACCCGTTCGCTACGGGAGGTTATTTAGCGGCCAGGGAGGTTATTTTATTATCCTTATTAAAACGTGTAATTCAAAATACCCCTCACTGCATAATTCAAAACACCTCACTGCACTGGAAAACGTGGGGACAGGAATACTGCAGTGTGAAGGGTGGGGCCTTGTAATACCCTTTCCCACCTGGAGGCGGCACGACACGATAAATATTTACATTGAGAATTTGCATCCCCCGCCCCAAGACCACCAGCAAAGATAAAAACAAGCAAAGATGCTGATCCTATGTTGCAAGTCTGGATGGCATTAGCCCAGAACTGTAGGAAGAGTAGTGCGATAAACAACCGAACAAACACTGATCCGTGAATTATTGTAAGGATTTACACAAGTGTGGTTATTATAAAAAGTTTTTTTTTCTCTTAGTACAGAAATAAAATTGCACCGATTAAAAATGGTGTTTCTCTTCGATTCCTTATTCTGGGACGTTTCATGAAAACATTTCCATGTTTTGTTGATTGAAAAGTCAATCAATCTATTTCTATTCTAACGGATGGATGTTCTCACTCAACGAGTGAATCCAAGTCAATATCATTGAAACAATTCAAATGTACACAACATCTTTACTTGATATGATGTGGATGAACTCACAATCGGCATGATACATTGTCATATCTGTGGACCATGTGACCACACAAAGCATTCCCCGATTATCCACCACCACACATTGTGTGCCACATTATAAAAAGGGTGATGTCTCCCTTATTATCTCCACCCTTGTGCTCATAATAGTCTTTCCATGGTGAATGGGATTAGTCTTACCATGATAATGTGCCATCAGCAGATTTCGATCGTATCTCGATGTACAGTAGGTTTCGGTTCACTACCTGATGTGCCTGACCAAGATAATTGATGCAGGGTATTAAGGGGTACCATCATCCCAAATGGGATGTTGGGAAGTTCATTTCAGTTACATACTGCTGGAGACATCTGTCGAAGTGCTCCTTCTTCTTCAATGTTTGCTCCTTCACCTGCAATGTTTGCTCCTTCACCTGCAATGTTGTGTCAGTGCTCATGTCTTGAAATAGAATTATCCCAACTTTCTTTAAAATAAAAAAATAATTTGGGATTATCAAGTTAGTCACATTTCATGTGAAAGATTAGCAATCTTGTACGCAAGGCCCACCCACTGCACATTGTGCTAAAAGGATCCGTGAAACACCCCACTGGCCTCTTCCATTACATCAGGAACACCACCTCCACCATTAATGCAATGAGCTCTCACAGTGTGCATTCCTTGTCGTGTGTGCAGGAGACAAAGTCATGCGAGATGATGAGTTCACCTGTGATCTATTCCGCTTTCTTCAGCTACTCTGCGAAGGCCACAATGATGGTAAGAATGTTCGGAAATGTAAACAGAAATCATATATGCAATATATACAACAATATAACAATGAGATAATTTGGATATGTCCATATATGATTTTGGCGATCTTCGTGGTTGTCTATGTGCCTCTGCCAGACTTGCCTTTAATTCCTTGTAGGATTAGATGTGAAAATGCCATTTGGTGTATTGCCAGCAGAGGATACTGTCTTGCGAAGACAGGAAGCACTTTTGAGAGAATATTAATCCGACTTTCCCCTCTATAATCACATGAACATTAGAGCTGGTATCTTTTGTAAGAGAAGGTCATTGAGTCAGTGCTTTGATCATATTATAGATATGATCAAAGCACATGACAAGTTCTTGTATTTCTAAGGTGATATTTGAAATAATATTCATAACTAGCGTGGATCGGCTCGCTACGCTCACCTCACCACCCGTCGCAACAGAGGAACAGGCTTGGTTTAATTGAAGATAATAACTGTATGTGAGTTGCTGTGTTGTCATGATTTATCTAAATCATCATACAAATATTTATTTTGCACAAATTTATTTGTAATATTGGTGATACAATATTTATTTGTAATCGAAAAAGGTCCAAGTGGTGTAAAGCTCCAAATGGTTGAGGGTCTAAGCTGTCTAATCTGTCTGAAGGGTGTAAGGGGTCAAAAGGGATTTAAGGGGTGTAAAGATCTCAAGGTTCTATAGGTCTAAAGGGTCTAAAGAGTGAAGAGATCGAAAGGTGTCTGAAGTGTTGAAAGGGTCTTAAAGGTAAAAGTGGTCTTAAGGGTCGAAAAGGTAAAATTGGTCCTAAAGGATCTTTAAAGTCTTTGTGGGTTTTCTGGGTCTTTTTGGTCCTTGGGGTATTTTGGGTCCTATGGGTGTTTTGGGTCTTTTGGATCCTCGAGGTCTTATGGGTCCTTTGGGTACTCCTGGTCCTCTGTCTTTTTGGTCCTTGGGGTCTTTTTGGTACTCTTTGTCCTCTATCTTTTGGGTCCTTGAGGTATTTTGGGTCTTTGTGGTCATCTGAGTGTTTTGGGTCCCCAGGGACTTTTTGGTCCTTTGGGTCTTTTGGGTGTTCAGGGTCATTGGGGGTATTTTAGGCTCTTGTTGTCTTTTGGGTCTCCTGGACTTTTGGGTCATCTGGATATTTGGATATTTTGGGTCTTTGGGGTCTTTTAGCTCCTCGGGGTCTTATGGTTATTTTGTGGTCTTATGCTTATTTTGGGGTGTTATGTTTCTTTTGGGGTTTTCAGGGTCTTTTGGGTCATTGGGGTCTTTTGGATATTTGGGGTCTTTTTGGTCCTCTGGGTCTTTTGCATCTTTGGGGTCTTTTGGGTCATCTGGGTCTTTTGGGTCCTAGTTATGTTTATAATTCCAAATATCACCTTAGAAATTTGAGAACTTGTCACATGCTTTGATCTTATCTATAGTATGATCAAAGCACCCACTCAAAGGCCTTCTCTTGCAAAAGATACCATCGTTAATGTCCATGTGATTATAGATGGGAAGGTTGGATTAATATCATCTCAAAAGTGCTTCCTGCGTCTTTGGGGTCTTTTGGGTGATCTGGGACTTTGGGATCTTTTAGGTCCTCAGGGTATTTTTGGTCCTCTTGGGTCTTTTGACTGTTAAGGGTCTTATGGATATTTAGGGGTTTTAATGGTCTTGGGGGTCTTAAAGGGTCTTCAAATGCTGAAGGGGTCTCAGCAGTCTAAAGGGTCAAATGGTCCATTCCATTAGTGTAGTCAGGATGCAACTGACGTTCAAATTGTATGTAATTAAGACATATAGTCATATGGCTTCATGAACAGCTTCACTCATGGACAGACGGTTTCACTGAAGGACTGTGTTTTTCGTTTTTATATACAGTATATAGGTTAATAAATTGCAACTTGAAGGAGAAATATGCCATTCATGTTAACTTGATGACAAATGAGTATATATAAGCATGGCGGCACCCTTTTTGCTCTGACGAAGGGTTAATGCCTGAAACGTCACCTTCCCATTGCTCCCCACGGGCCACGGCAGTGAACATACTTGATCGATAAGTATCCTGTTGATTTAATCCTTCATACATTCCAGTTTTATTTGTTTCATTCATAATTCGTGATGATTCCATGTGTAAGATGTGTGAAGGACTTGTAAACTCATGAATGGGTAAATTAATATTTTAAAGTTGTTTTACTTGCAAGTAGGAGGTAACCTCTGCCATCTTTACAGATAAACATGTTAAGTGATGACATATCAAGATATGCTATTGCTTCAATCCAAGAGAGATTGTCCTTTTCTTAGTTTGTACAACCACAATGTCTCTTACTGATAGGTCCCTTGAGCCATTACTTCATTTCCTTGGTATTCTGTTCCATCCGTAGCCACATTCCAGGTAACCAAAGTACTGTCTCAATGAATGTCTAGATTTCCAAGATTACCTGCGCACTCAAGTTGGTAACAACACAACCATCAATATTGTGATCTCCACTGTGGATTATCTACTGCGCCTCCAGGTAAGCCTCTCCGGTCAGCTTCATCTTCTTGGCTTAATTAGTCCCATACAAAACTCTGATGCATTTCTCATGTGATCTCATGAGAATTTGATGACAATAAAGAATTGAGGGAGAATTTTGTCGTGACTGGAAGGCATTCCTTCAAAATCCTAATTTCTCTTCATGATTGTACAATACTTTATTTATTTATTTATTTTCTTGTTATTTGACTTATAGCTTCTTCTTTACCGTTCTTTACCAACATTTCTTCTTTACTGATTCAGCACTTTGTTTTGGGTAGCAGTAGCTTTGTCCTCCATTTGTAAAATACCTGATTTCAAACCTAAGTCTTTTATGTTGGCATCTGAAATCCCAGTCCAATTATTCAATTCCAAGTAAGTGAGTACTCTCGCCAATTACAGAACAAAATTTCCTTTCCCGTAAAATAATTTTCTTTTCCCTTACCTTTTGTAACGATACAATCATGTTTTCCCTTTCACACTAATTCAACCCTGACTCGTTAAACGATTAATTTGAAATCAGTCATTGCCTATCCTGGTGCCTTTTATACCGTTCTATTGATACCTACAAAAAAGGATACAATTGATTGACCCAAGGTGGTAGACCTTTGGTGTAGCTACCCTGTTTGCCTGAATTTAAAATGTGCACAATTGAATCACATATTTAATTACCTTTGACAGGAATCGATCAGCGATTTCTATTGGTATTACTCTGGTAAAGACCTGATTGATGAGCGAGGACAAAGGAATTTCTCCAAGGCCATGACGGTGGCAAAACAGGTCTTCAACTCAATTACTGAGTATATTCAGGTTAGATCTTTCACCTATTGTTGCTGGGAATTCATTTTGTTTTTACCTTCTTCCTTCATTTTGAAGATATGAATTTGTCTTCATCGCTTGGTATTATTTGTATATCTTCTGCCATGTGTTTCTTCTCACTTTGTGCTTTTATCAATTTGAAACCCTTCTCTGATTGACAAGCGACTGTCATTCCGTAGGGTCCGTGCACTGGAAATCAGAAGAGCCTGGCTCATAGTCGTCTGTGGGATGCAGTTGTTGGCTTTCTACACGTGTTTGCACACCTGCAAATGAAACTTGCACAGGTGAGAGCTTCATTTCTCACCTCCACCAAAGAACATTACGCTTTCCTCCTCACAAAGCACCACAAAGCACCTGGACACAAACAAAGGATTGAGGCACACTGACTACCCTTCCCTTTTCTGTTTTTAAATGAGAATATTTTTTTGAAACTAGAATTCTTGTATATTGTATACAAAATCGAGGCTCATGTCAGAGTGAGGAAAAAAGAGGGCAAACATGGGGGCTACAGATGGACACAGCGAACAAGGGAATGAACGAACAGGAAAAGGGGAGGAGAGGAGAGTGGAGGAAACACAGGAACCTGCAAGTCAGAAGGTTTGGTTAGGTCAGGTTAATGGGTGTAGAAAAAATCATGGGTAGGGACGGGACCTGACATGAGTTGGTGATGTATCGATAGGAGGGTCTCTGAAACTCTGGAGGGATGAGTGTGATTGAACCATCTCAGGAAGGCAGTTCCACAATTGTAACAGAGTAACAAAATAGTTGCAATATGCATTAAACTTGGATTTGGAGAGTTTAACCAGGTGAGAGTAACGGGAAGACCACGTGCAAACTCAGGGAGCTGGAGAGGGTCAGAGGAGTAGATGATTAATGGGGCTTCTGAGGCAGCCATTCAAATGAATGGGGAAAAAGGGAAAAACTCTCTGACTCAAGCCCCAAAAGCCCAAAATAGGAGACTGATTCCTCCCCCTCCCATACAAACAAATGTAAAATTGAGACTGTCTCAAGGCCAAAAAACCCAAAATAGAAGAATGATTCCTCCCACTCCCATACAAGCAAAAGCCCAAAATAGGAGACTCATTTATCCCCTTCCCTCTCCCATACAAGCAAATGTAAAATTGAGACTGACTCAAGCCCCAAAAGCCCAAAATAGGAGACTGATCTATGCCCTATTGAGCAAATGTAAAATTGAGACTTACTGATTAAAGCACTTCTTTTCTTTTATATTTTCATTCCATTCAAAGAGCGAACCAATGAATATTTGTCCATGTTCTACTTTGGGGAATAAATTAATTTTCCTATTACATTCATCACCATCAAGAGTGTGATCACAAAGATAACTTTGGAACTTGGTTCTTGGTTTAAGTATTTGTTGAGCAGAAATGAAATGATAAACTTCTCTCAATACTCTTGTTTGACCACCTCCTGAGCCACATACCATTTTGAGATTGTAGTAAATTGTTTTTCCATTGTTCAATTGATAACCATCAAAGTTTTCAGTCCATACAAGGATATTAATTTTTTTTCTTTACATCCTCCAACTTTACTTGTGATTAAATTTATCCGCGTATTTGTTAAATCTACTTTTACCACGGTTATTTCTTCAATGAGACTTCTTTGATATTTCTCACATTCTTTATGTTTTCCATTTAAATACCAAGGCTGATTACATCTTCACTCGTTGGTTTGGTTATTGCCTGGTTCTATCATTTATAAATCAGTAAAAAGATGGTGGTAGCCTGTTAAAATTCCCAACCCAATATCTTAACACTTACACTAATAACCATAATGAGATTATTGATTCCATTCTCTAAAATATATCTTTTATCATCAAAAGCTCCTAATGCTTTCTTATTTATCTCTTCTGTATATAATTGATGTGTATAACTTCTTATTGTATTCATTTTTCTGTACTCTTCCTTCTATAAGGTTAAACAGTTGTAATAATGTTTAAAGTTTATTGTTTCCTTGATTATATTTTTCTTTATTCCCTTTAGCTTCTTATCACACCTTTCAATGTTATTATTATCAATATACGTAAAAGCATAAGACTTTGATATCGATCCTATAAATTCACTCATGACCTTCCCACCCAATTGGTTCACGAAAAAATAAGTGACCACTATATTCGTTATTCTTGTCTCTGTCTGTCTGTCTGTCTGTCTGTCTATCTGTCCCGAGCATAGCTCCGTGGGTTTTGATCCGATCCTGATAAAAATTTTGGTGGGAGGTTTATATCATGATTGAGTTGTGTTTTCCTGAAAATGGGCGTGGTGCGACCATTATGGGCGGAGCCACGCCCAAAAAACGTGTTTTTAGGGGGTAGCTGATTTCAATTTGCATCTTCTCCTTGGGGGGTTGTCGAATCTGACGGGTTTCAGTATTTGTTTAGCCCAATGGCAGCTGCATAGGACCCATGGAGCTCGATTTTTTTTCATTTTCGTCCCAAGGTCAAGGTCACGAACTTAGAAAATTGCGAATTTTGACATAAAAATCCATCTTCTCCGAGGGGTTTGTCGAATCTGGCAGTGGTTTTGGTATTTGGTGAGCCCAATGGCACCTGCATAGCCCCACGGAGCTCGATTTTTCATTTTCGTCCCAAGGTCAAGGTCACAAGCACACGAACAAAACGTGTTTTTAGAGGGTAGCCGATTTCAATTTGCATCTTCTCCAAGGGGGTTTGTCGAATCTGACAGGGGTTTTGGTATTAGGTTAGCCCAATGGCACCCGCATAGCCGCACGGAGCTCGATTTTTAATTTTCGTCGCAAGGTCAAGGTCACAAACTTAGAAAATTGCAAATTTTGACATAAAATCCATCTTTTCCGAGGGGTTTGTCGAATCTGGCAGTGGTTTTGGTATTTGGATAACCCAATGGCACCTGCATAGCCCCACGGAGCTCGATTTTTCATTTTCGTCCCAAGGTCAAGGTCACAAGATCACGAACTTAGAAAATTGCGAATTTTGACGTAAAAATCCATCTTCTCCGAGGGGGTTTGTCCAATCTGGCAAGGGTTTCGGTATTTGGTTCGCCCAATGGCACCTGCATAGCCCCACGGAGCTCGATTTTTCATTTTCGTCTGAAGGTCAAGGTCACAAGGTCACAAACTTAGAGAATCGCGAATTTTGACAAAAATCATACGACGCCCAAACTTTGAGAGTGAGGATGACAATATTTTTTATGCATAATCTTGACGTCATTCCCCACCTAAAGTCCTGAAACCATTTTGCTCTATCTTGAACAGCTTGCCCGTGGCGCCCCCTTGAAGTTTGTTTTTACGCTGATTTCATCAAAGTATGGATAATCTGAGGAGTGCGAAATGCCATATGGCCTATATGACGTTATATTGTTCCTTGAATGTTCCAGAGGAAGTTTTGCACCAAAGGTCATAATCCTTGACCTTTGACCTTTAAAGTTCACAAAGGTCAAATTTTCAAAGTTGTGGGACTCGAACCGGGTTTTCGACCTTCTTCGACGAACTAACTCCATTAAGCTATAGCACGTATCCTGTTTCCTTATTTTAATGTCCACAACATTGTTTTGTGACCTTTAAAGGTTATGCACAGGTCAAATATTGTGAAAGTTGTTGAACGAAACCGGGTTTTCGACATTTTGCAGCGAATAACCCGTCACCTGTACCACATCATGTTGATCATTTTTATAACTTGTTCAAAAATTATCACATTGTCTCATCCTTGACTTCTGAAATGATCTACATCGTCAAATACCGCTCGTGAACCATTGTCGCCTTCAGACTTGTTCATCTTTAAACTTACCAATAACCTTTTTATTCTTTGATGAAAACAACACATCACCTGACTTATAATTACTTGTATCATATATATATATATATATATATAATATATAATATATTATATATATATATAATATATAATATATTATATATATATATATATATAATATATAATATATTATATATTATATATATATATATATATATATATATATATATATATGTATATATATATATTATATCCTCATATACATCACTTGTCTTAATTTCTAATATAAAACTATCTGTATCCATATATAGCAATGGCACATTATCCTTATACTTTGATTTTAAATCATTATAGTAATAGTCATACATTAACGACTTTGACAAGTCAAGAATTGATGTTCCTATATAAATAGGTTTATCCATTTCAAAACTCTCTTTTTTCAAATGAATAGCACAAAAGTTCTCTGAAAACACCTCCGCTCTTTCAAAACTTCGTCTATTAATTAACTTTGAAGCCTGTTTCCAAGATGCAGCAAGTCTTATGTTTTGTCGATTCCTGACGTTTCCATAGTCTTTCCAAATACAGCATTATTCATTAATTTATAAAAGTCCTTCTCAAAATCTGTTTTTGTTTCTGTTCTTCTTTTTGTATTAAAATCAATATACTAATTTAACCAATAACCGGGCGTAGTGGCGTGTGCCTGTAATCCGGCTACTCGGAGGCTTGGGTTGGAGGATCGCTTGAGGACGTGAGCTCTGCACTGGGCCGCGCTATGAGAGGGTGTAGGGCAGCCCCAAATCATGGCGAAACCCAATCCGTATCCCTGTGTCATAAGAGGCGACCAGGGTTGCTTCAGGAAGGGCATCCGGCGTAAAACCTATGCCAAATCAGTATGCGGATGATAACGGATGATCCGCTGTGGCGACCCCTAACGGGAGCAGCCGAAAGACGAATAACATACTTCTTTAACCAATGACTTTGTTTAAATTTCAAAATCCGATGAATTTTCCTCACTCTCAACCCAGCAGATAAATATTGTCTCAAGTTCATTTGATACAAAACATAACTTTCTTTATCATTTAATGTAGTAAGTAGTTTTTCTGGAGATTTACCTTTTATATTAAATGTCTGTTGGTAATCACTTCACCATTCTATTATATCGAGAATAAAACTCAGTGTCCATATACAACAATGAAACATTTTCACTATACTCTTTCTTTAAGTCATTACACAAATATATAATCACACATCAATATCTTTATGAAGAACTGCTGTTCCAATGTAAATTGGTTTATCCATTACAATACTTTCCTTTTTCATATGAATTGCAGAAAAGTTCTCTGAAAAAACCTCTTCTCTCAAAACTTGGTTTATTTATCAATCTCGAAGCTTCTTTCCAAGATGTTGCGAATCTAATGTTTTGCCTGTTTCTAACATTCTCCATTGTCTTTCCAAAGACAGCATTATTCATCAATTTATAGATCTCCCCTTCAAATTTTACTTTTGTATTTGTTCTCATGTCTGTATTGAATTTAATATACTTTTTCATCCAAGGACTTTGTTTACATTTTAAAACTGAATTTCAGCTACTCTCAATCCTTCTCTCAAAAACTGTTTCAAGCTTCTCTAATGCAAAACATATCCCTCTTTATCATAGAATGTTGTTAATAACTTTTCTCTTGATTTAGCTTTTATATTAAAACTTTTATGATAATCACTTTACCATTCTTTCTTTGGGGTTTCTTTCTCACATGCAAAAGGAAGGTCTTTATGCTTATTATGAAAATCACTCGGGTGCGTCAAATCAACTTCAAAATAATAACCTTCTTTTTCCTCATTCAATTCCTCTTGAGAAGAAATAACAATATTCATCAAAGCCTTTTAATAATCCTTTTCTTCCACCCACTCTAATTTACCGTAAGGCAGAGATTGATACATTGCCCATCCATACAAATTATTAGCATCAAAATAAATCAAATAATTACTATCTTTTTCACTATCATAATTTGGAAGATATTTATTATTTGCTTTGGCATATCTTTTTGAACATACTTGTGATATTCCACCTCTCTCAGACTTCTCAATCATCAAAAGCATATCTACATCACTGATTATATCTATATTTTGTTTTGTCATTTTCAACATTGCAATCCAAGCTAAACCAGGAGCTGTAAAATAGTGGGCAGGATCGAATCCAAAACAATTTTTATTATGACAGAGTGATCTAAAAGCTTCAAACACATCAGCTAACAATAAAGCATCTGTTTTTAGATACAAATCATGATATTCTCCAAGGTTATTTTTCTTAAATATTTTCCAAATTTCTTGTGTGTGTTTATATTCCTTATCACTTATCTCTCCTTCATAAAGGTTATTATAGAAACTTTCTTTTGAAGGAAGTTGTGTTTCTTTAAATGTCATAAATGAATCCATATGATTAATTATAAGGATAAATTCCCTTACTTGTAAGAATTTTCTCTTTACTTTGAATTTCATTCCTTGTTTGAATTTCCTCTCTCGTTAGAATTCCCTCTTTAATCAGAATTTCCTCTTTAGTGAGAATTTCATTCATTGTTCGAATTTTCATTATAATTAGAATTTCATCTTCAGTTAGAATTTCTTCATTAATTTCCTCATTAATTAGAATTTCCTCTTCACTTTGAATTCTCTCTTTAATCTGAATTTCCTCTTTAGTTAGAATTTCCTCTTTTGGAAAGAATAAGTTAAGATTTGAAAAGATCCCGTGGAGCTTAGATTTGATGCTAGGTTGGCTAGTGGTGTTCCCATAAACTTGGAAGAATCTAGAAACCTAATAGGAATTAAAGGTTTTGTGAATATCATTTTTGTAAATGAAATATACTTTTGACTTGTGTTTGTTATTGCAGAAATATTCCCTGGTGTTTTTGAAAGTTCATTTATAAATAGATGTGTATCATAGTTGGCGCTGTTGTGAAGAAAGACTGGAATAAAAGAAGGAAATTTATAATTAAGATTACAACAGGAATGAGCGGGACCTCCATATTTACCAGTAAGATGACAATGATCCCTAACTTTCGACTCCTCAATTTCCTCCTCACAAATATGACATTTATTGTTCTCTCCAAATTCCTTTTCCTCTTCTTCGGTTAATTTCATCGGTTCATTTGTTTATTTCATTAATTTAGTTAGTCTTATACAATCCTTTTCTAATCATTTTACAAACTCTTGTGAAGCTTTTTTTCCACTATAAAGTTCTAACTTGTTGTATTCATCACCAACAGCTGATTTAATATAACAGAATCCACAAGGAATATGTTTTTTGATATTTATTTGTATATGATTATTTTGGATTAGGAGAAGCAGTATTTACCTTTTTTCGGATACATTCAAAATCAGCGTATATCAGAAATGAGTGCTTGATAGATTTATTATAATCTTCAAAAGAAATCTTTTCACCAGGTTAAGGCATTGTAATTACAGCTGATTTTTGATTACTACAATATTTTGAATGTTCTTATCGTTCTTTTGTATGAAATGAATTAAGACATCACTTTCAAGGATATATTTTGTTTGCTGTTCTGAATACCTGAGAAGAGATTAATCCTGATAAATTATTGATGTATGTATAATGTGAATTCTTTCCAACACTAAAATATAAAAGATCAATGTGTGTTTCTTCATTTTTATAGTTGTTCGAAATTTTTAATACCTGAACTTTATTCTCTCTAGTTAATCCATATACATTAATAGAAAGGTTATTCTTTTTCTCAAATTTAGGAATATCTGTTAGTGGCATTGGGAATTTAAAATCTTTAATGTCCAAGGTATTCTCACATTTCATATATTGCTTTACTCTTTCTGAATTACAATTTGGCAGATGTGTAAGTGAGCAAGAACAGACCAGAGAAAACATTTATTATCATTGTTCTTAATATTAACAACTGCCTTCTTTAGTTTTATTGATTTTGGTAATTCAATATAAGAAGAAGCTTTAAGAAGGTCTGATTTAAGAATGTGTATATCTAAAAAGATGATTTTTAAAAATATTAAATCCACTTCCTACCGCTGTATTATCAACATCCTCCTCTTGTCTTGATAGTTCTTCATAAACCCCACCATTCAAAAAATCTTGAAATGATGTTATAAAATGAGGATTTGTTCTCATATAAGGAGTTTGTTCTTCATCTTGTCTTTTTATATTCATTTTCATTCCCATATAACACTTTAAAGTTTTCATTTCTTTTAATGTCTTTTTAATAACTTTTTCAACATCAAGTTTCACTATTTCAACTGATTCAGCTATTGATGATGGACCAGGTTCTCCAAATTGAAAAATCCTTATTTTTATATGCCCTTTAAATGCCTCATCAGTGTTTTCAATATAATAGTCTCCCTTTACTTTAAACTCATTATTCTTGTGTTTTTGTGATTGAAGATGTCTATTATAACTACTCTTCAAAACATCCTTTGAGCAGATATCACAATGTTTTGTTTTCAACTCAAGAGGAGATATTTGATAAAATAGATTAAATGTGTGTTCGCTGGTTTGAAGGTGTTTTTTATAATATTTATATTCGTGATTACAAACATCGCAGTACGTTGTATTCACCATATTTATAGAATAAAACTTTGCTTAAACTAAAATTTTCTTGATGAAAATTTCGTTTAATTTATAGGTGAATCTGTGCTTAAAACCATTTTATCCTCCAACTTTTTTCACTTTATAAATACAATGTTTCAAGACACAAAAGACAACTTTCAATCAATCTCTTCATTTGTTAATGATACTGAGAAATATGTCAAGGATGTAAAATTGAACAAAGATAAATATAACAACTATTGGATAAAAACAATTATGGTGAATAATATGAGTTATTCAATTTCCTTCAGTGGAAGGGCTTTTAGTATACGTGGAAGAACATCAATTAAAGTATCTCTAACAAAAGTTTCTCCTCTCCTTCTGGCAATATATTCAAAACTAGAATAAGCAATGAAACAAGAAAAAGTTTCAAAAAATAAAAACCTTATGGATGAAGCTTCAGAAAGAAAAGATAAGACCATCTGTAATATGCAAGGAGAAATTTGTATTTTTTTTCAACAACCCTAAAGATGTAAATCCTGATGAAATAAAGGATGTTACTATATCAGGTGACATGACATTTCGTTCAATAGTAGTTAAGGATCATTTTAAAATTACCTTTAACATAATAAATGTTGTAGTTGAATCTGGTAATGAAAAAACGTATCTTGATATCAATGGTAATGTTGTTTCTACTAATTAAATATGAGTCAATACTCAACTGAAGATTTTGAAGATCATGAGAGTTTGTGTTCAAACGTATGAAAGTATAGCTGATTCCGAAGATGAATTTTAGTTTAAATAAAGTTTTACTTTATAAATATGCTAGATTTTGAGCCTCTTGAATTCGCTGATTCTCCATATGACAAATTTGAGAATTGTCCTGCGTGTGAAAGAGTGGGATTCAACACAGAGTGAAAAGCCTATAAACAATGTATATTCTGTGATTATCTTCTAATAAATGAAAATAAAAAATATAAAAAGGAAAATAATTCTTTAAGATTTATACCAAAAATGAATTACTTTACAAGATTGATTAGAGAAATGAATGTAAAGTATGAGGGTGATAACACACCTTTCCTTACAAGGGAAGAAACTGAACGTATAAGAGAAATGCTCAAAGGATTGTTGTTATATATTATTCATGGATGTGATTTTCAGGGAAATATCAACACAAGATATTGCATAAATAAAATAATGGATTATCTTGAAATTAAACCTGAACTTAGGATAAAATATAGAGTTTCTAAAAAATCCAATAATAAATTAAATAACCTGTTTTCCAAATATATAAATGAATAATTTTTTACCCATTTGGGAAAATAAGATAAAATTTAACAATCATAAAAATCTTCCAAATTCATTAAGATGTCTCATGGTTGGTTCAAGCGGATGTGGAAAAATCTGCTTACTTTTAAAGATGCTCCTGACTCCCAACTTTTTAGATTATAATAATTTAATAATTTTCACAAAGTCGAGTTTTCAACCAGAGTATCAACTACTCTCACAAGGTTTTAATGCTGGTCTTCAAAAAGAAGATATAATCGGTTTATTTAAACTTCAAAAAAACCTAAATGATTAAAACATTGAAGATAAAATACAACTATTTTGTGATACACAGAGATGTTAAAAGAAATCAAAACCGATAACTTGTATTCAAAGTGATAATACGGATGATATACCGTCTCCCCAAGATTTGGATAAATCAAAAAAGAACCTTGTTATCTTTGATGATTGTGTTAATGAGAGAAACCAAACGGTAATGGACAGCCACTTCACAAGAGGGAGACATTCTTCTTGTAATTGTATTTATCTTCGTCAATCATACTTTCAACTTCCTTGTCGTTCCATCAGAAACAATGCCAATACTTTTATTTTATTAAAGTTAAATTCAATAGATATAAACAATTTTTGGAGAGACAATTGTTCTTCATTATGCAGTAAAAAAGAATTTGGGGATTATATGAAGCACACGACTGAAAAATATTAATATATTGTTGTGAAACAAGATGAGATGTTAAATGATATTTTCCAATAAATAAATGGATGTGAAAGAAAGAGCAAGAAGATTTAAGGAACATCAAGAGTTGGTTTCAAAAGTTGTAAAACAACAGGAAGACATAAAGAAGAAACGCAGACAGAAACTAATGGGTGAAGAAGCATTTGAAAGAAAACAAGAGAAATTTTTTAAACCACTTTTTTAAAACTTCCCAAGAAAAAATTGTGGATGTTTCCACAGTTCCCACAATAGAATATACTCCTAAAAAACTTCAAATGATAAAAGATTTCAGTCAAATGACAGAGGAAGAATTAGAGCATCTTGGAGAATTTGTATATGATGATGAAGGATTATTTCAACAACTGGAAGAGATTAATCACCCCCCCCTGATTATATTGTGAATGCTCGTCAAAACAATGATTATTCAGCGGATTCAAAAACCAAAGCAGGACTTATTCCAACAGAACAACCAGCAATATTTCATCTTGTTCAAGAGAAGGGATTGATATTTAATGATGAATTAAAGTTCTTGGGTTCTGCTCAACCCCCTGTTAAATTAACCCCCAGAGTAATGTTTCTTCTCACAAAAGATGGAAGGCAAGGTTCAACTGTCAGGGGTGAATCAAAGTATTTTGCTAAACCATTGGATGTGAAAAATAATGATGATAGAGTATATATTGATCTGCTGAACGCTGTTAATTATAGGGTTTGTCTTTCTGGTAAATGTGGCAAGAATGAGAAGGACAAACACATTATTCAGGCTTTAAGTATCCTTGGTTCAGGTGTTAGTTTTCTTCCAAATGACCCATCACAATTAGTTAATAGACTGTTATTGTTGTTCGGTTGTAAGAAGGCTGGAAATAACAATTGTTTTAATGAAGCATCAGCCATTTTAGATCAGTTGATGAACATGAAAATAATTAATAAATCTCAATATAAAGACGTTTTATCTCATTAAGATGAGAAGCACAATCCTTAGTTTTAATTTCACAACAAGTGACCACACATCTTCATTCCCATACCCACGACAACTTGACCCAACAAAAGAATATGAGGCATCTTTATTGTCCATGGAAACTTATAATACCTTATCTAATATAACCGAGAAAAACGACAAGTTTAGTTATAATCCGGGAAGTGGATACAAAACGATAACAGCTTCACCCGGAGCATATGAGATTTCTCAAATATCTTCCGAAATTGTTCGTCTTATGAAAGAACAGGGTGATGAACCAAAAAATATTGTTGTAGTTATTCAAAAACATACTTCAAAATCAACGATTAAACTTCAAAATAACTACAAGGTTGATTTCACAATTGATAATTCATTTTGAGAGTTATTGGGTTTCTCCTCAAAAAAGATTGAAACTAATGGGACGTTTTACAGTGATAATGTTATTCAAATATCCTCAGGAATAAATTCAGTATTAATTCACTGTGATTTGCTTGATGGCGCTTATAATGATGGAATAAAAACAAATACAATATTTTCATTCAGCGCATACTCAACCCCAATTGATTATAAATTCAATATGGAACCCAAAAATTTAGTTTATCTCCCTGTGTCAGGAAAAACCATACACAGAGTAAATTTTAGGATAAACGACCAAGATAATTGTATGATTTATTTTAATGGAGAAGTTATATCCATTAGAATTCACCTACGTGAAGTTTTCCAATAAATAAATACGATGGTTATGGTGAGGAAACATGAGTTGGGAAAATATAAAATAATTACAGGGGATGGGATGTTCCTTTCCCCATACTACGAGGGTGAAGGTATGTATCTTGGTAGAGGATACTATAAACCTAAGAGACAAAGGGGTGTCGGACATCAATTTAGAGGAGATGGGATAATTGATACTCTAATGGGTATTGGTTCAACTATTCTTAAACATAAAGACCTAATTGGTTCAACTGCTTCTGCTGTGGGAAATGTAGCAGTTGCTGTAAAGAGCATAAAAGATGCCCAAAAGGAATCTCATAAATTACAAGCAATAAAATAAATTAAGAAAGGCAAAACTCAGTTGTCTCCCCAAGAATGACAGAAAATAATTAAAATACTTGGGTCAGGGTTTCAAAAGTTTTACCATCTTTTTTCCAAAATGAATACAAGTATTGAAGCAATTAATAGTGTCTATGATTTGGAGGATACCATTGTCATCTCAAACGCTACTAAAAAAGAAGACTACTTCAAGGTAAATGCAATAACTGGAACAGACTGGAATGCAAATGGAACAAAAAGTTTCGAAATAAATAATCAACAAACTTATTTGAATCTAGCCAAAAGTTTCTTGTTGTGTAAATTTACATTCACTAAGTCTGCGACTAACACAAACGCAACACTCAAATGATTTCTTCTGGAAAATGTTTGATAGTGTTCGTTTGTACATTGGAACACAAGAAGTTGAAGCGGTTGATTATGTCTCTGCTACATCTGAAATGATGAAATTTACACTATATTCATTCAGTGAGAGAATGGGAAAGGGGGCTGTCGAAGGTTTTATTCCTGATATGTCAATGGGAATAAACACAGACCCTGGATATAGTCAAAGGAAAGGAATGTATAATTATGACACAAAAGCAGATAATAGTTTTACTGTGGCAGTTCCTCTTAAAGGTATATTTGGATTTTGTGATCCTGATAAAGTTCTGTATGGTCTTAAAATTAGATTTCAACTGCAAAGGAATGATAATGAAAATAGATTGCTTCTTGGTGTGGCTAATGTTTTTGCTGCTCAGAAAAAATTTGCTATTGATGAAATTAGTTGGTATATTTGTGAATATATTCCTAATCTTAAAACAGAAGAGATGTTGAATGGAAGACTTAACTTAAAGAAGCCACTCAATGTATCATACCTTAAAAGAAGATGCCAACACGTTAAACTGAACCAAATCACTTACACGTGGAATTTGGGTGTTCTGTAAGGAAAGCCACAATATCTGTGGATCATTTTAAAAAAAACAGATGGTGATAATGCTACTGATAAGAATAATGCATTGAGTGATCATGCGAAGGTGAAAGAACTTCGCGTTTCTCTATATGGAACATTTTATCCGCGAGATAGATTGGAAATTCATTGGGAAAAAATGATTATGCTGAAGCATACAAGTCTTACCAAAAGGTGTGTGAAAGCACTGGAAATAAAGAACCTATTTTGGATATGACAGCCTTTAATAGTCTGTATTCAATCTATGCGATTGACCTGAATGCTCAAAAGGAAACTATAAAGTCGAATCGAGTGGATACTTCCCTATACATAGAAAGAGGATAGAGTGAAGAAGTTGATACATATTGTTTGCTTTTGGAAGAAACAGAATTACAGATTAATTCAGATAATCCATCCATCCACTGGGACCATACTCTGTGCAGAGCGTTGGTGCTGCCTAAGCAGTCTCCTTGGCTATTGGGTACAATTCTGGACGGGTCGCCACTCCGACACAGGATACCAGCATGCTGGCACTCATTTTGCCGACCTCGGAAGGATGACAGGCAGAGTCAACCCCACCTGGTATTAATTCAACAGCTGAGTGGGATTTGAACTCAGGATCCTCGGATCCTAAGCCCACCACCCTAACCATTAAGCCAACACCAGGCATAATTCAGATAATGGTGTTTTGATTAGTCTCACATAATTTTTTGGATAAATAAATGAGTGGTAAAGTGCCAACTGGGGTATATGTTAATCAAATCAATCTTCACAAAGTATAATCTTGTATTCAAAATCAAAAGCCTTGTATGATTAACGTTAATACAATTCAGAGAAAAGGAGCAGTAAGAATTGATGTTTTGCTCACAAGAAAACAGGTGAAAATCTTGAACGATACTGGCTCACTTGAAATTAAAATGTCAAAACTAATGTTGAAGAAATACTCAATAAGAGAGACGAGTGGAGGATTTCTCCCATTTCTAATTCCTTTATTTGCTGGTTTAAGTGTGGCTGGAGCATTGACGGGTGGTATTTCAGCAGCGGTGAAAACTGCCAACGAAAGGAAGGCTCAACTCCAGGCTCAAAAATAATTGGAAAGACACAACAAAGAGTTGGAGAAACAAATTCGGCGAAGTGGTGTAATTGTAGATTTTGCTGAAAAAACTTGAAAGTCTGCCGAATAAAGCGAGATTGTTAGTTGGAGATATGCTTTCTTCTATCGCACAAGCAGGTGTAAAATTTACTAAAAGGGGTAATGGATTATATAAAATAAAAAATGACCGTTTTTACAGCCATTTTTCCCTGCTGTGCAGGGGTTTAGCTTTTTCTTGAGGCAATGTTTTATGGCCGGATGCCCTTCCTGACGCCAACCCTGGTCGCCTCTTACAACACACAGGGATATGGTACACCTATTCTAACCGGGGCATACACCGGGACCAGTACACTGGCACTCATTTCGCCGACCTCGGAAGGATGACAGGCTGAGTCAACCTCCTGGTGTTAATTCAGCAGCCAACGGGGCTTGAACTCAGGACCCTGGGATCCCAAGCCGCCACCCTAACCACTAAGCCAACACCAGGCTTGGGTAATGGATTATATCTTTCTTATAAATGAATGAGCATTGATGAGTGGTTTAAATAATTTGGAAAGAATACAACATCAAATTTAGAACTTATCACCAGATAAATGAACAAATGAATTGTTCAAATGAACAAAAAACAAATGAAAAAAACAAATATTGTAAGAAATTAAAAATTCATAATGTGGTTATTTGTATGAGATGAATTAACAAACTTGCCTAAACATACAAAGAGTATTATTATGAACTTAGAAGATAATAATGGGAACGGTTCTCATTGGGTTTGTCTTTTTATTGGTGAAGACAAATACTGTTTTGATAGTTTTGGTCTTCCACCACCTGTTGAAGTCATAAAATTCTTACAGAATGGTGTTTATCAAACATTTCAAGTCCAAGAATTAAATTCCAAGTGTTGTGGTCAATTATGTTTATATGTGTTATTTCAACTCAATTAGCCTGGTGTTGGCTTAGTGGTTAGGGTGGCGGCTTGGGATCCCAGGATCCTGAGTTCAAGCCCCGTTGGCTGCTGAATTAACACCAGGAGGTTGACTCAGCCTGTCATCCATCTGAGGTCGGCGAAGTGAGTACCAGTGTACTGGTCCCGGTGTATGCCCCAGTTAGAATAGGTGTACCATATCCCTGTGTGTCGTAAGAGGCGACCAGGGTTGGCGTCAGGAAGGACATCCGGCCATAAAAACATTGCCTCAAGAAAAAGCCTAACCCCTGCACAGCAGGGAAAAATGGCTGTAAAAACGGTCATTTTTTATATTGGCATAGTGGTTAGGGTAGCGGATTGAGATACAAAAGGTCCTGAGTTCAAGCCCCGTTGGCCGCTTGAATTAATACACACCAGGAGGTTGACTCAGCCTGTCGTCCTTCCGAGGTCGGCAAAGTGAGTACCAGTGTACTGGGCCCGGTGTCAACCCCGGTTAGAATAGGTGTACCATATCGCTGTGTCGTAAGAAGCGACCAGGGTTGCGTCAGGAAGGGCATCCGGCATAAAAAACTAAGCCAAATCACTATGCGGATCATATGAATGATCTGTGGCGACCCCTAACGGGAGCAGCCGAAAGAAGCTGAAGAAGTGTTATATCAACTCAACAAAAATAAATTTTTTAATGACATTATTTTTACTCCAATATAAACGACTTATGTTGTTAAAGATGGTTCTATCTTTGGTGTTTCCCAAGAACTGGATATTGATTTATCAAATTATTACACAAATGCACAGGCTGAACAACAGAAATATAGTACAGCAAAAAATATGAATAAATTATCCAAGCCCGACTGACGCGAATGACTTGGTGAGATTAAGTGATTTATCACAATATATATATATATATATATATATATATATATATATATATATATATATATATATATATATATATATACATATATATACACACTTAAATAAAACGGCTGTGTTTTCCAAAGATACAGAAGTGTTGATTTTATCTCCAGGTCATACAGAATTCACAGTTCCAATTAAAATAACATTTTATAAAGAAGGGCGTGTCGTTTGTATCAGAATAGAACAATGGGGATATGATATGAATGATTTAGGGTATAATTGGTCATTTAAAATTAACCTAGAAGACCTGGAACAATTAAATCAGTCTCGTAAGGAAGAATATTATCCACTTGGTGCCAAGAATGAGTTTTGTGGAAGCACTATTAGCAAACAACAAATAAAAGAATTTAATAAGGGTAAAATCAATAATGGTTTTGCCATAGTTTCTATCATGAAAACACAAAGAACAGGATAATATGTAATAAGTAAGGAAATACAAAATGATTTAACTATAGGAAGATGGGTAGGTGTTTCCTGTCATTATATTAATCTGTCATATATTTCTAATACATAAATGACAGCAAGAAGGCTTCAAGAAAATTATCATTTCTGTGTCCAAGCATACCTTCAAGAAAAGGGTATTCGGTATTTTAATAAATATGTTCTACAACATAAGAATGAGGTATTTTCAAAAAAAGATTGGTTTGATACTGATGTTAATAAACCAACAACTTTGGATTTAATTAAAATGTTAAATCATGAAAAAAATGTAAAGTTAAGAAAACGCAAGGCTCTTTTAGAAATTCAGAAGAAATTTTATTGGTTTCCTGTTGTAAAAAAAAATTATTTTGGATACAGGAGTAACAAGAAATCCTGATGAATATATGTATGATATTCTATGGGGTGAAAGTGATTCAACGATAGTGAGGGACAAGGAAGGAGTTGAAGAAACTGAGACAAAGGAGAAGGAGAAGAGAGAGAAGGAGGAAAGAGAGAAGAGAGAAGGAAGAAACAGAGGAGAGGGAGGAGAGGGAGAAGAGAGAGAAGGAGGAGAGGGAGAAGAGAGAGAGAAGGAGGAGAGGGAGGAAAGAGAGAATAAATAAATATAAAAATATGGAAACCAGTGTGATTTAAAAAAGATCGAAGATATTACAGAAAATAAATCAATCTCAATGCACCAAGGAGGAAAACAAAGAATTGGCAAGTCTATTAGAAATATTTGCCTCAAGGCTATTAACATCGGTTTCAGGGAGAAGATATAAATGAGAAAGTGGAGATAAAGAATTGAAAGAAGGAAAAGATTATATTATTGATGATGTTGGTGTGATTAAATTTAATTAAAGTTTTACATTTTTTTCTTAAATAAATGGAGGAGAGAGTGAAGACATTTCTGAGGATTCTTTATGTTTTAAAAATTAAGATTCAAAAGTGCATGTTGGAAACGAAAAAGGTTTCCTCACTCTTTAGGAATTTTTCTCATAAATAAATGAGTTATTGTCTCAAATGTAAAAAGAAAATTAATACTAAAAATATCTCGTATTTTAAAAGTAAAAATAACAGGGTTATACAAAAAGACATATGTTCGGTGTGTGGCTCTAAAAAGAGTAAATTTTTCTCCAACACAAACGTGGGGGAGATATACAAAAGTTTTTATCAGGAAGTAAATTTACTACTACTGGAATACCAGGGGAATTACATCTACCAGGATATTCTTTATGTGGTCCAGCAACAAACTTGAATAAAAGATTAGATGAGGCTGACAATCCTAAACCGTGGAGCAAATCTATTGATAGGGTTGATGAAGTGTGCATGAGGCATGATATTGATTATGGAAATAACACAATGTTGGAAGAAAAACATGAAGCTGATAGAGAAATGTTGTATAATTTGTCTCTGATATAAAATCCAATCCTGAGAGAAAAAGTTGATAGGTTGGTGGTGGTGGTCGTATGGGAGCTTAGCTGCTGGGGTAGCTCTCATTTCTTGAAGCGCGACTGTGTCGCTAATGCAGTGCCCCTCTACCAGTACACACACTGGAACTGGTACTCATTTCGCCGACCTCGGAAGGATGACAGGCTGAGTCAACCCCCTGGTGTATTAATTCAGTGGCCGACGGGGCTTGAACTCAGGACCCTAGAATCCCAAGCCGCCACCCTAACCACTGAGCCAACACCAGACTCAGTTGATAGGTTCATCGTGAAGAAGATGATCAGTGCTAAATTGAAACTTGGGCTTGGAAACTCAAAAAACTTATAGGCTCTAATGATGTCATTAAGATTGAAGAGCAATTAGCTGATGAATTACATATACCAATAATCCCAAAGTTTCATAGAAGGAAGGTTTATTCCAAGGAAGTTGATTATGTCTGGTCCACTGATTTTATTGAACTTAATAATGATAAGGGGTACAAGTATGCTTTAACCGTTATTGATTTGAGTCGATATGCTTGGGTCATCCCTTTGAAAAACAAAACCGGGAATACACTCATGTTAGCCTTTCAACAGATATTTAATAAAAGTAAGCGAAAACCTAAAAAAATTATGGAATGATGAGGGTACAGAGTTCTACAACAAAACATTTATGAATTTTCTTTAAAATAACATTATATTATGCAGCACCTTTAATGAAGGAAAAGCGGTTGTTATTGAGCGATTCAATCCCATTTAAAAGAGAGACTATATAAAAAATTCACCCACCTCGGTTCTCAACAATGGTTATCTTTAATTCAGAATATTGTCGATAAGTATAATGATATGATTCACACCTCAACAAATACCAAACCATCAGAAACATTTACAAAATCAGAATATGAAAAAGAGATTAATGTCAGAAAGCCTAAGTTAAAAGTTGGTGATATAGTAAGAATATATAGGTGGAAATCTCATTTTGAAAAGGTTATCCAAAGCGATGGACAAATGAACTTTTTAAAATCGTTGATGTAATAGATACAGTTCCTTGGATTTATAAGGTATATGATTTAAAGGGGGAAGAGATTTTAGGTTCATTTTATTCACAGGAATTGCAAAAGACAAAGATAAATTGAATTTTTTTGTTGTTGTTGTTGACTCCTCTCAAAAAGAATTGGATGAAGCTGAAGTGGATATTATTTTGAGGTTGATTTAAAATATCCAGAAGAACTTCATCACAAACATAAAGACCTCCCTTCTGCCCCTGATAAAGAAAGTCCAAGAAAAGAATGGTTAAGTGATTACCAACAGACATTCAATATAAAAGGTAAATCTCCAGAAAAACTACTTACTACATTAAATGACAAAGAAAGTTATGTTTTGCATCAAAGGAACTTGAGACAATATTTATCTGCTGGCTTGAGAGTGAGGAAAATTCATCGGATTTTGAAATTTAAACAAAGTCATTGGTTAAAGAAGTATATTGATTTTAATACAAAAAGGAGAACAGAAACAAAAACAGATTTTGAGGACTTTTATAAATTAATGAATAATGCTGCATTTGGAAAGACTGGAAAATGTTAGGAATCGACAAAACATAAGACTTGCTGCATCTTGGAAACAGACTTCAAAGTTAATTAATTGACCAAGTTTTGAATGACCGAAGGTGTTTTCAGAGAACTTTTGTGCTATTCATTTGAAAAAAGAGAGTATTGAAATGGATAAACCTATTTATATAGGAACATCAATTCTTGACTTGTCAAGGTCAATGTATGATTATTACTATAATGATTTAAAATCAAAGTATAAGGATAATGTGTCATTGTTATATATGGATGCAGATAGTTTTATATTAGAAATTAAGACAAGTGATGTATATTAGGATATGATTGATAATATTGATATTTATGATAGAAGTAATTATGTCGGGTGATGTGTTGTTTTCATCAAAGAATAAAAAGGTTATTAGTAAGTTTAAAGATGAATTCGGTGGGAAGGTCATGAGTGAATTTATAGGATTGAGATCAAAGTCTTATGCTTTTGCGTATATTGATAATAATAACATTGAAAGGTGTGATAAGAAGCTGAAGGGAATAAAGAAAAATATAATCAAGGAAATAATAAACTTAAAACATTATTACAACTGTTTAACCTTATAGAACAAAGAGTACAGAAAAATGAATACAATAAGAAGTTAAAACATCAATTATTTTCAGACGAGATAAATAAGAAAGCAGTAGGAGCTTTTGATGATAAAATATATATTTTAGAAAATGGAATCAATCATCTCCCTGATGGTTATAAGTATAAGTGTTAAGATATTGGGCTGGGAATTTTATCAGGCTACCACTGTCTTTTTACTGACATAAATGATAGAACCAGGCAATAACCAAACCAAAGAGTGGAGATGTAATCAGCCTTGGTATTTAAATGGAAAACATAAAGAATGTGAGAAATATCAAATAAGTCTGATTGAAGAAATGACCGGGGTAAAAGTACATGAAACAAATAAGTGGATAAATTTAATTACAAATAAGTTGGAGGATGTAAAGAAAAAAAATTAATATCCTTGAATGGACTGAAAACTTTGACGGTTATCAATTGAACAATGGAAAAACAATTTACTACAATCTCAAAATATGTGGCTCAGGAGATGGCCAAACAAGAGCATTGAGAGAAGTTTATCATTTCATTTCTGCTCAACAAAGACACTTAAACCAAGAACCAAGTTCCAAAGTAATCTTTGTGAATATACTCGATGGTGATGAATGTAATCGGAAAATTAAGTTATTCCCCAAAGTAGAACATGGACAAATATTCATTGGTTCGCTCTTTGAATGGAATGAAAATATAAAAGGAAAGAAGTGCTTTCATCAGTAAATCTCAATTTTACATTTGCTCAATGGGGCAGAGATCAGTCTCATATTTCAGGTTTTTGGTCCTTGAGACAGTCTCAATTTTACATTTGTTTGTATGGGAGGGGAAGGAATCAGTCTCCTATTTTGGCCTTTTGGGGCTTGAGTCAGAGTTTTTCCATTTTTCCCCCATTCATTTGAATGACTGCCTCAGAAGCCCCATTAATCCTCTACTCAGAGGGTTAAGATAATTCAGAGGAAGCAAGACCAGAGGAGAGATGACAAAGACGGTTGGGCCACCAACCCAATTAGAAATTAAATAATGTGGTTAAATCATGTTGGAGTACCGATTCAATTTGACAGGGTTGTGGAGCTTATTGACGAGTGTATACTTCGCAACTGGAGTGAATGGTAAACTGAGATAACATATTGAGTTCCATATGGTATATAGGTAATTTGTGGTCCCAAAATATAATCAACAGCAACCAGACAGTAAACATCCTTTTCCCTTTCGAATACAACATAATATAGTTTATTGCTATATGCATAATAACATACAATATAATTTGTCGTATCATTGCTTGTTCAGGATACATCATAATCGTTCATAATGAATTAATGAAACGAACAGCAGTGGGATAAAATGACCTTTTTGAATGCTCTGACTTCATCCTTATAGTTCTATATCTTATCCTCGATGGCAGGAGATGAAAAAGGTTATGCGCAGGATGGAACGCATCGTGAATAATTACCCTTGGCTCTTTTAACACACCAGTTTCATACATACTATCTCCCAAAGGCAGATCCACTCCAATCATTACCGATGCCATTTTAATAACACAGCAAAATTTATTTTCCTTGCAGATTCTGTGCTGCTACCAAACCAGACAGTGATGGAGAGTGTCGATACACTCTCGATCACTGCCCGATAAAATTTCACAAGAACGTTAGTACTGACATGAAAACTTTTAAGTCATCTCAGGAAGTATAACCGCTGCTTGCTCTTCTTCACACAACGATCGATATTCACTTCCCAGCTCAGATCATTAGAAATATGGATATTGAGTAATTTCAAGGAATCTATAATTTCATCCTCAGCACCGTCAATAAAAATGGGATTAATTTCTGACTTCTTCTTTCGAAAATAAACAATAATTCATTTCGTTTTGTTGACGTTGATCTCGAAGTTGTTGTCTGAGCACCAACGCACCAGAATTTTGACCTGCTGGCAATAATTACCTTCCTCACCATTGTGAATGAATCCCACACCAGTTGCATCATCTGCAAACTTTGCAATCAGGCAATTTTCAAGAGATGGCACACAATCATAGGTAAAAATGGAATACAATAAAGGGCTTAGCACACATCCTTGAGGAGTACCAGTATTCAATGTGATTGGATTTGAAAAGTGAGATCCTATTCCAACGACTTGTAGCCTATCGGATTAAAAAAAAATCAACAAGTTCGAATTGCGAACATACCTCATGGGAGTTCATTCGAACAACTCTCAGGTGAGCGATAGCATGGACGACAGATAGTTTTGAAATTTGGTAAGATTTTCATTGCATCAAAAAAAGAAACCAGAACACCTCACAAGAGTGAGACTAGTTTCATATCATCATTTGCGACTTAATTTTGCATTGGAAATTTAATTTTTTAATTTTTTTTAATGGGCCAAATGGGTCATTTCTCAGCCCAAAGGGCCATAATTGCACGTAATATACCAGTCCAGTTTGGTCCGGCTCCGTTTTCGAACAAACGAGAATTTTTTTTTTAAACTGGCCAAGAGGGCTGTTTATCAGCCCAAAGGGCCATAATCTCACTTTGGGCTCAGTTAATGCCTGCAGAGTGACCTCAAGAATATACCTGTCAAATTTGGTCCGGTTTCTTTCACGAATAACCGAGAAATAGCAATTTTAAGAAATTTTAAGGAAAAAAAAATAGAAAAGGCAACTAACCGGACATTGCTTGACAAACGCAAAGTGACCAATTAAAATACCAGACAGTTCATCAGCACATAGCCTGAGCAATTGCAACCTTGAAAGCACATGCCTAGTATCAGAGATTGTGATCGGAAAAGGAGGACGATCGATATTACAACTTATCTTGTGTGAAGAGCTCTGGTGATCAAAACAGCTGCAGAACTGGTTCAATTGGTCAGGTAAGGTAGTATCAGACCTTTAAAGATGCACACTTGCCACACTTCTGCCAATTTGAGCACATGTTCGTTATGCTCACAATTGCTTGTTAATCGTTGCACTGTTGAGGACATTATTGCTTGCTTCTCCTTCTGATACCATGCTCACAGCAGCTCGGCCTTCATATCAGGTGGTCGGATGACATATTATTATATGCCAGGGTAAAATTATCTGCTGTAGTTGTTTAACAATGATTAAAATTTATGGAAAATAATTGATTTTATTTTTGCATGAATGCACATGTGGAATTGTTTATTTCTCTAATTTTTTTTCATTAGAATACCTGTTATTAAATGCATACCTGAAAGTGCTCGTATCATCTGACTGTCCCAACACTAGTACAGAGATCTAAATTAAGTCCTCGAAGAAACATCCAACGTCTCTTTATTACATACGCAAATATGGCGTGATTTCATTATGTGATGGTAAGATATCCACATCCATCATGATGAATATTTCTTCAGACTTATGACTCACGGAACAAATCACGTGAGCTTAATGAGAGTCTTCTGTAGTCAGTAATTTTTTGTAATGATCTAAGGTTCATAGTGTACACACACAGTTATAGGAGACAAACATAGCCATTAAGCATGGAGGAAGTGCCGTCACTTCCCAGGATACTCTGGGTACCAGCGACGTCACAACAATGGTGCCGCTGTTCTCACCGCACTCAGTGGGGCATTTCCTCCACAGGAATTTGAAACTCCCTCATGGATGCCAACCTATGGGGATTGTCTATACTCTTCACCTTTTAAATGCTGAATGTCAAGCAAGGAGACAGCATAGACCATTTTTAAAGTCTTTGGAATGACTCGGCTAGGGTTTGAACTGCCGACCTCTCAGACTTGGAGTGGATGCTCTAACCATTACACCACCAAGTCTGGTTTACTGTTTAGCAACCCAGGAAGGATAATGGTGAGGGTTGTTTGTGGTGTTCCATGTGGTTGAGAGGTATAAGTGTTGTTTTAATTACCCCACGTGCACGAAGTGAAAGGCGGGATTAAACAATTGGTTCACTTTGTTTGTTTGTCTGTCTCTGTCTGTCTGTCCACAGATGTCAGTCTATGTTCGAGAAACTACTTGATTTCAATTGAATGTTATATTTTGAAAATTAGAACACGAACTTGAACATGAATCGGAACACGGACCTGCAGTTTAGTAGTACTTTAGTTCTGAATTTGGCAAATTGTACGGAATCTCGTCCTGAGTGCACATGCGCAGAGAGGACTAAAGTAATTTTTTTAAGTCTGTCTGCCTGTATGGCAGTCAAACAAAATTGAAAATCATTCCAAATAAGAGACTGTTTTAGTAACATGATCAAGGAAACAAACAGGCACGAATAACTAATATAATGTGTTCAATACGGTGGTGAAAAAGCCGCTGTATCAAGGGCGGTAAACTTCTGAAAAATGTCAATCAACTTTTTCCTTTAAATCTTTATTTTATTTCAATTGAATTATATAGTTGAACACTGAAGAACACAAATCACCTTCTTGCCCCTTCCAAAAACCTCTGGTTTAACAGTACTTGAACAAAATTTTTCATCACTTTACACCATCTCAACCAATCAAATGTGCCACTCGTGTTTTCAGTGTTTGAGAAGATGGAGATTCAGACAAAATCGTGGCTCGTAGAAAATAGAGATCGTGCTCGGAAACACAAAGTAAGAGTTTAAAAGACCCTTTCTCAGGAATGCCCAGGGTACTATGTTCCATGAACTCTTGAGTTTAAGAAGTGGTGGGCAGTAAAGCATTCCCACTCATTTTATGGGGATAGACAGAGTTGGAATGTGGATTGTAATTACACTGAATAAGATTGAGTAATTACCACTGCCACAAGGTGGGCAGAGGTTGTATTTTCACCCCTGTTTGTTACTTGGTGGAAAAAAATTTCACCAAGTATGTTGTGTTGTTCTGCAGTGTTTGTCTGTCTGTTTGTTTGTTTGTCACACGATTTTTGGCCACAGTTTTCAAGGAATCATTCTGAAATTGTGTGTGTGTGTGTGTGTGTGTGTGTGTGTGTGTGTGTGTGTGTGTGTGTGTGTGTGTGTGTGTGTGTGTGTGTGTGTGTGTAGGTGTCCGGCCAAGCACAGCAATGCTTAATTACGGATCTGGATCTAAGAATCTTTTAATTTTTAAATGATTCTTCACCATTGAGAAATGGGGCTAAAAACGATATTGCATGATATCTCAAAAAGTTGTGGACGGATTCGGATTAAATTTTGTTGGGTATGTGACAAGTACAAACTGATGGGATTTTGGTGAAGATCCAGATCCGGATCTGAGAAATTTTTTCAGTGATTCTTTACCATTGAGAGATCGGGCCAAAAATGACATACAGCACGATATCTCAAAGGTTATGGACGGATTATGACAAAACTTGGTGGATGATTCGGTTCGGTGACTAGAACAAGCGAATTCGATTTTGGTTCAGGTCTGAATGCAGACTCAGCTTATCATTGGGATACCAAACGTAAACTGTTCAGCTTGGCGGAGGTTTTTAGTCAACCCAGTGCCTTCTAGTTCAACTTGTTATTCACCTCTAATGGAGCTTAAAATATGTTGGCAATCTTTTGTTTCCTTTCAGTACATCTCCACACTTGATTTTCGTGTTTTAAACACATTTAGTTTCCCCTTTCAGCTCACTTATTTCAGGAATATGTTTTTGGTCTTGCAGTGCTTTTGTTTAAGGAGTACTGGCTGTATTTACATGAAAAGTAACCGAAGGTAAATCAACTTGCACTGGAACCGTAGGTAGAACTTTGAGCAGTGACGTAACGCTGCATTAGCAGGTTTACATCTGCTTGATGATTGAGTTAACTCATCATTGTTTACTTACACAACATTGACACATTATTTTAAAAGTGGGAAGGAAAGTAATTCTGACCCTTTTCCCTTTGATTAGCACATCATCAAGGCTTTACAATTGCAGCAAACGTTATCATTTAAGGTGTGATACTCCATATGTTCAAGAAATCTCCATCACCTTTCGGTGATGTTCATGGACATTTACTTGATGTGTTACATCAATCTCACAGTACTGGAAGCTTCAATATTTTAGAATCTGCCCCAGTATAATTAATAAATAATTGGAGTCAGACCCACAATATTTGGACTTGGAACCTGGATTAACATGGGCTAAAGTGATTGTCCAATTCCTATTTGCATTCTCAATACCTACCTCCATGCATTGCTTACTCCAAAGACTTTGACGTTGTTTTAAGTTGGACCCTTTCAATATTTTAACTTCAAAGTTGGACTTTTGTTCCAAAATCAGTGCCGCAGGTAATCTCAGTGTAACTTGGTACATAATGGCTATCTCGGCAACTCTGACTTTCCATCTGGCCTTCCAGCTTGGAGATTCACTCTCCCATTCAGTAACCATTTTCTCAGGGTCAGACTTACTCTTTACCGAGTTATTAAATGCACAGCTTCATGGAGATGACAAACATAACGGTGCCAACCTGCTCCTTCAATCCAGATTGACCTTGTGCTTTGGGCACTACTTTTTCTTCCTCCCCATGTCAGATTCCCCAGGATCGGACTGGCTTACGGCTCCATGTAAGGCCAATCCTCACCTTTGTTTCCAACTTATTCTTCATTCTCCATCAATGTCCTCGTTCTTAGCTTCTGCTGCTTCCTGAGTCGCAATGATTTTGCCGCTGCTCATTGCCATCATTTGCTACTCTTGCTTAGGCTCTTTCACGTCCGCCGCTCTCTGGCTGAGCTGCGCTGCCACTGGGCCCAGTTTCCCTTAGCCGGTTCTTTGCTCCGCCAGCCTGCCAAAAATCAGGGCTTGTCCAAATTTGAGTCGTCGGTCATGCATGGAGCTTGGGTCTGGTTCATGTACGACTATAGCTTGCCTGTGCTTTGGCTCGCCTGTGCCATTTGCTTCAAGTAAATTGCAGCTTCAGATCACTGAGATCTTTATCATGGTTATTACACTGCATTGTGGGGGATCTCAAGTTTTCAGGCTTGAGTTAATTATTTTATCCATGAGACATGAAACAGAAGCAACGATCAAAATGACTTATTGCATTGGCCAGCTTGAAAACTCACAACATGGTTCATCATGTTAGATCAGAGGAGTTTACCAAATAGTTGTTAGTTTCTCAAGTAATACACCAATGGGCAAGTCACCTTTGCGATGTGTTTCAGTCGACATATACACAGTGTGTGTGTTTGTTTTTTTCAGGACTCAGGTCAACTCAATCTTCTGAAAGAGTTGTTGGACTTACAGAAGGACATGATTGTGATGCTGCTGTCGATGCTTGAAGGTAACTGATGTGTGACGTTCATCACATGGTGATAATGTTGTTTTCACAATGGGTTTTCATTGACTGAATGGAAGTAGCTCATTACAACACAAAGCAACATGTTTCCCTGACCTGAACAGGACAGTTTTGAACACCTAGCCAAGCATACAGTACTTACATGCTCTAAAATTAACCTGTTACCTTGAAATTGATGGATAAACGTGTTATCGGGTTAATTTTAAACTTAAAAAACGAAAATAATGCTTACCAGCAATCTTTTCATCCCTCTTTATTGTGTTCTTTGATTTTTCTCCTGGGCCCAACCTTTTTCTTTCTTTTGGCATTACAGGAAACGTCGTGAATGGGATGATTGGCAAACAGATGGTGGACATGCTTGTTGAGTCCTCGAATAATGTCATCATGATCATCAAGTTCTTTGAAATGTTCCTGCGGCTGAAGGAGATCACCTCCTCTGAAGCATTCCTTGATTATGACCCTGAGAGGAAGGGAAAGATTTCTAAACGAGATTTCCAGCGTGCCATGGACTGCCAAAAGGCTTACACCCCCTCTGAAGTGCAATTTCTCCTCTCCTGCACAGAGATTGATGAAACTGAAATGCTCAATTATGAGGAGTTTTCAGAACGCTTCCATGACACGTCAAAGGTGAGGGAGCTTCTTACTTTCAAAAGTTTTTATTTTCTTCCAAATATGGATTTATCATCGAAGCTTAAAATGTTTTAAGTCTGGAGACATCAAAAGGGGAATCTGAAGTGGAGCCCTCAAACAACTCCATTTCCATGATTGTTTTTATTCCCAAATCATTCTGTGAAATCAGGGTTCCCACGTCCATTCATAAACGTTTCCATAGCTGACAATATCTGTATTATAAAAGGAGCTCGGTCTCGGCGGGCCTGTGTCCGTCCGTCCGTCCCTGCCTGTGTGCATCCACAATTGTCTTATAGGGGATACCACAAATCAAGCCCAATCTGCAAACAGTATGATGTAGGTGAGTAAGATTTCAAACAGGATGATGTAGGTGATTAAGGTAAGGATAGATCGGCTCATTTCAATTTACATTAAAACAAAAGCTCTACCTCCTTCATCATCTTCTTCTTCACTTATAATAATGGTGAGTCTCCTTCAATCCCATTTCTCATACCGATTAGATTCAGAAAATGCTTGCTATATTGGACACCGCTCAATCCCAATTCCATATCCAGGTGACATCATCACCGGGCGACGAATGAAGGGAGTACTCAGTTTTCACTCCTTTTTCTTGTTTGTTTGTCGGGGCGATATCTCAGCCATCCTTTGAGCTCTGAAGCTTAAATTTAGAGGCAAAAGTGAAGATGTGCTTTGGTAAAAACGCTATTTTTTTAATTAATCAATTAATTCATTAATTACTTAATTATTATCGATTTATTAATTCCTTCTTTATTTTCTTTCTCATCTCGGGCACCCTTTGAGCTTGGAAACTGATACTTGGACACGACAGTGACCAAGTGATTTGGCTATTAAGGGTGTTATTGATTTATTGATGAATCAGTTAATTATTCATTCTTCGATAAAATACTTCATTTTCAAAGAGTTTCAGATTCGGATGAAACAGTGGTGGCTTAAGTATGCTATTAGGCAATTGATTGAGAAATACAAGGAAATCTTAAACAGGTAGAGGCCATTCAGCCCATCATGCCTGGGCGAACACCATACTAATTTATCTACACAAGATCCAAGGAAGAAAATGCAAAATAAATGTTTTTAATCAATGAAAGAATTGTTTTTTTTGTTTGTTTGTTTGTTTTTTGTGGAGGTTTTGTATTTCTTCCCATCAGGGGAAGAGGCATGGGCTTGGTTAAAAACACACAACATCAACCACACAACCCCCCTTGACAAGACCCCCACCAACAGCACTCCATACACGTGCACACAATCACCCATCAATGTTCAAACTACCTAAAAGTCCTATCAACATTCTCATACCCTTCTCTCTCCATAACTTCCAGCTACCCATGTAATTCTAATTTTGACTTATTAAAAGAAATTATTTTATGATTATTATTTATTTTAATTACTCAATTAATCACTGAATCAATCAATTATTGCACAACACTCACTCCAAATCTGATTCCATATGCTGCATGGTGAGTAAGTATCATTTGTACATATTTACCTTAGTAGTACATTTGCATACATAAACTAGGTATCATTTGTACACATTCACCGCAGAAGTACGTGGCTTCCTCCCAATTATGTCTCCACGCGCTGCACGGCAGCATTGCCGTGGCGCTAACGGCGCCTCGGCAATGTCGCACGCTGGAGGATTTATTTACTTATTTGGTGTGGGGGCGGTGCACTCTGAATGTACCGCTACTTGTTTGTTTTCTTGTTTGTTTATTTTCTTGTTTGTTTATTTGTTCAGGTGACATCTCAGCCATCTTTTGAGATGGGATGCTGAAATTTGGGGACAAAAGTGAAAATGTACTTTGGAGAAAAATGTTATTTTCTTATTTTTTGATTAATCAATTAATTGATTAATTCCTTAATTATTATCGATTTATTAATTACTTATTCATTATCTTTCTCAACCCAGCAATATCTCAGGCAAATTTTGAGCTTGGAAGCTGATATATGGACATGACAGTGACCAAGTGATTTGGCTATAAACAGTACTTCTGATTTATTTATTAATCAATTAACCATTAATTATTCATTTTTTTGATTAATTACTTAATTTTCAAAAAATTACAGATTCGGATGAAACAGTAGTGGTTTCGGTATGCTATTCGGTAATTGATTGAGATATTCATTATTTTGTGATTATTATTATTTATTTATTTTAATAATGCAATTTATCAATTAATCAATCAATTATTATACTATGCTCCCTTCCAATTCCATCTCCATGTGCTGCATTGCGAGTAATTATCATTTGTACACATTCCCCTCAGAATTACATTTGTACACATCAACTAAGTATCATTCGGACACATTCACCTCAGATGTTCACCACTCCCTCCCAATTCCTTCTTCATGTGCTGCACAGTGGCATCGCCGGGCGCCGAAGGTACCGGAGCAATGTCGTGTGCTGGAGGATTTGTTATTTATTTATTTGGCATGCGAGTGGTATACTTTGAATGTACCTGTACTTGTTAAATACTTTTTTTCAACATTTCCATTTCATTCATATAGCAGTAATATATCACCCTGTCAAACAGTATTTCTGATCATACACTGTGTTTCGATCGACTTTCAACACAGGTGAGAACAGGATACAAAAAAAGCAACTGATATTTCATTAATTTATTCGCACGATTTTTAAAGGGTGAAAGTTAATTTTTCGCCAGGTACCCCTTCGAGTATCTTTGGAAAGTTTTTTTTTCTACTGCATTGCATAGTGCTGTGGAAACAACCCATAAAAAGTAGAGAAGTGGTCATACGTGAATGACAAGTGGCTGTACAATCCAGTAACTAGGGATAAATACTCGTTTTGGTGAAGATTTAATTTGAATCATCAATTATAGCAGTATTTTACACAATTTTATGCCACACATTCATAAATCATTTCTTTTCTTCCACAGGACATTGGCTTCAGCTTGGCAGTGTTGCTTACAAACCTATCAGAACACATGCCCAACGACTCTCGCCTCAAGGGCTTCCTCGAGCAGTCCGAAAGTCTTCTCAATAACTTTATACCTTTCCTCGGGCGCATAGAGATATTTGGCAGTGGAAAGCGAATTGAGAGGATTTACTTTGAGATTCCTGAAGCCACCCGAAACCAATGGGAAATGCCCCAGGTAAGGAATGTGTGCACCCTTTGAATGTTCCCATTATCACCAGAGATAAGGTGTGTGAGAGGTACAGGTAAAGATGAGAGGCCAAGAGAATGCTTTCAGTTTCCACTTTACCCCAAAACAACATTTATTTCAAACATGCAAATACATAGATAAACAGATGCTCTTTCCCTGAATATATCTCGTATATTAAAAACGTAATGAAGCTGCATGTGGAAGAAGCTTTCAAACCCATTGGCTGGAGAGCTGGCTTCACTCCACCCACAATGGTTAGGAAGAAAATCCTGCGTCCACCATGTCGGTTTTCTGGTAAGTCGAAGACATCTTCGGAAGTCTTATATTCACAATTTGAATGATCCGATCTATATAACCATGATGTATTGTATATGCATAGTAAGACCTAAGTCACATTTGGCACGGCGGCCGGAGGGTCTACAAAATGTACGGCCACTAGCAATTATAGGGCGGCCGCAGTATTTCCACGGTCACACAATGTAGCAGTCACATATGTTTTTATTTTTCGGGGAGCCGCATGGCGTATTTAGAAATTGTGGAGACCGAAAACGTGGGGGTGCCGTACGGTCTTTGATTTTATGTCGCATGGTGACCTTCGGGCGTCCCTGCGGTGGCCATAGAATTTTCAAGGCAGACGCAAGGTAGCTCAAGGTGCCCGCAAGGCGACTGCAGGGGGGCCCAAAGGTGAACGTGCAGCCAGACGGACGGTAACGAGTGGGTATATATATATATATATATATATATATATATATATATATATATATATATATATATATATATATATATATATATATATATATATATATATACCAGTTCTTTTTTAACTGAAATAAAAATATAACAGTTCAGAATATACCAATATATATAATTGAATATACTATAACTATAATATTTACAGTATAACTGAATATACCGGTTCGGAGTATAGGCAAACACTTATACTCCAATCTCTTGCGGTAGCGCACGGTCGACGCAGACTGCCACGGAGGCTGTACGTAGGACGCACAGCGGGCGTAGGGGAACCGTGCGTCGACCCTGCGTTGCCCGCAGGTAGTCACACAGACCGCAAGGCCACCGTACGGTGAACACAGGGACGCCTTAGGACTACCCTACGGCGACCGTGGAAATAGTGCGGCCGCCGTAATTTTTGGGGGGTTGGCAAAATTCATTTTTCATTGATAAGAGACTACGGCAGCCACACGAATAACGCAAGCCCACCGTACGCCCTATGTACGGTCGACGTGGAACACATCTACGTCACGGCTTGGCTTGTCGAATTGCTACAGCCAACGTAGAAATGAAAAAAGTTATAACTCCACGCTATAATTCCACGGCAACCCCTACGGCCTGTAAAAGATAGCCATATGGCGTAGGGCCACCCTGAGGCCACCTCAGAAACTCTGCGGCCGCCGCACGTTTCTGTCAATTCAGGGGGTGGGTATGGCCGCCGTATCCTAGCCGTAGAGCAAATGTGACTTAGGCCTAAGCAGTAGGCATGTTTTTGCTTCATGTACATAAGCCAGTTTTTTCTTTTTTTGGGGAACGATCGAGGCAGCGGTCTGGGCAATACACCGGCCAAATAAATGGATGAGCAATTTGTATAATCCATCCATTGGGACCATCCTCTGTACAGAGCGTCGGTGCTGCCAAAGCAGTCTCCTTGGCTTTTGGCATCAATCCTAGACGGGTCGCCACTGCGACGCAGGATACTTGAATGGCTCAATCATCCCAGCAAGCTGGTACTCATTTTGCCGACCTCGGAAGGATGACAGGCTGAGTCAACTCCACCTGGAATTAATTCAATGGCCAAGTAGGATTTGAACTCAGGACTCGAGGACCCCAAGCACACCACCCTAACCATTAAGCCAAATAAATGAAGGGATGTTTTTTTTAACCTTTTTTTTAACCTTTAACCTTCTGCAACCGGTCTAGATGGCATCAGCCCACGTGTCCTCAAAACCTGCTCTTTTGCTCTTGCTCACCCTCTCTCTGTTCTATTCACCCTCTCATTTGCCCAAGGTCATCTGCCATCTGCTTGGAAATCTGCAAACATCACTGCCCTGCATAAAAAAGCTGCAAAAACAGATCCCTGCAACTACAGACCAATCAGCCTTCTCCCAATCATCAGCAAGGTGATGGAATCCATCATCGCTTCAGACATCAAATCCTTCCTCTTCTCCAATGGCTTGATTTTCGATCATCAATTTAGTTTCAGACCAGGTCACTCTACGATATGCTGCTTCTGCTCTCCCAACAATGGATGGAGGTCCTCAATGCCAGACAGGAAATCTGAGCCGTATCCCTGGACATATCACGTGCTTTTGACACAGTCTGGCATCCTGCCCTACTCACCGAACTCTCTTCCCATGGTATCCAAGGCCATCTCCACTCATGGCTCGCAGACTTCCTCTCCTGTCGCAGTCAACGTGTGGCCCTAAATGGAGTTCTTTCATCCCCTCTTCCTGTCCAGGCTGGAGTTCCTCAAGGTAGCGTTATGGGCCCTGTTTTTTTTCTGATTTTCATCAATGATCTCTCCGACTCTCTGGAAAATCCTCTATATCTGTTTGCTGATGACTCCAACCTCTGTCGTACCATTGGTCATCCCTCAGACCGGCAAGCAGCAGCTTCTTCGCTCACTGCAGATCTGGATAAAATCACAAACTGGTCCAACACGTGGAACATGTCTTTCAATCCGGACAAATCTCACACTCTCACTATGTCTCTTCGAAAGGACCGTTTAGAAAACCCACCCATCCACTTTCTCAACAATCCTCTGGAAGTAGTCCTTTCTTTCAAACTTCTGGGTCTCACTGTCTGCCATGATCGTTCCTGGGAAAGTCACATTTCCAACCTCGCCTCCAAACCCAGTCGCCGACTGGGAATCCTCCGTCATGCAAAGTCTTTCCTCGGCCCTCCTGAGCTCCTGACCACTTACAAAGCTTTTGTCCATAGCCTGATGGAGTACTGCTCTCCCCTCTGGGCTGGTGCTCCTACCTCCCACCTTCATCGGCTTCACGCTGTAGAAACCAAGGCATTTAGGATCATCGTCATCTCCCGCAATGAGGCTGAGTCTTTGGGCCTCTCACTCAATCACCGCAGGTTGGTCGGTGGTCTTTCTGTCTTCTACCGTCTCCTTTCCAGCCTTTCCCCCCCTGTTCTCTCTGCGATTTGTCCCCACCACATTTCCTCAGGGTGCTCAAGGTCAGCCAACAACCCCCTTCTGGTAAAACTACCAAAATCACGAATCACTGCTCACCTCACTCTTTTATTCCTCTTTTTTTCCCGCCTTTGGAATCAACTCCCTCACTCTGTTCATTCCCATTCTTCCCTCCAGGCCTTCAAAACAGCTGTTCACCACCACCTCTTATCATCCCCCATCCAAATCCTCGATCTTTTCTACCCCCGATAATCCACCAAGCCCACTTCCTTCAAATTCCCTGCTTTCCTTCCTGAAAGTCCCAGTAATGTCCATCTTCTATTCCCCATGTTCCCCGTCCCATCCCTCTCCCTTCCACAGATCTCCTCATGTGTCTGTTCCCCACTGTTTTGTCCCTCCCACTCCCGCCCCTCTTGTCTCATGCCCCCTTGATGTGCGTTGTGTGTTTGCTCTCACACGAGCCTCGACAAGGTATACAAAAAAACCTTATTAACCAGTTGTCAAGGCTGAGGAGTGTGAAAATACAGCAGTGTCGCCATCAACGAACGGCTCATGCAGGGTTGCGTTCCACTACCAAGGAGCTTGTAGAGCACTCGCCAAGTGGCTTAAGCACCCAAACAAGCACTCAATCCAAACGGTTGATAAGGAACAGCTGGCTTGGCAAGCAATACCATGCTCATTGGCAATAGAACACATGCGATAGCTCTTTCAGAATCGAGATTGCCTTAGTGAGTCAACGTGAATGAATAGGGGTTCTTTGAGGACAGCAAGAGACAGATAGTGTATGTCAGTATGAAGCCATCTTCTCAAGCTATGGACCTCCCGGCTTGTCTGCTCTCGTGCCTCTGCCTCATGCTCGCCCGGTCACAGCTCAGTGCTCTATACGTCTGTGTGGTGCTGTATGAGAGGGTTATATAAAGAAAGGAAATTGACGAATTGCAGGTTGCACCCGATTATATACATGAAGACTGTTAAGTGAAAATTTGGGAGAGATAGAGAGAAAGCCGAATTGTGCTGTGTGGTGCATGAAATGGCAACCACCATATGTGAGATGTGAATAAAAGAGGATTTGACACAGGAATAAAGGAAGGACAGAAGGAGTATATCGGAAGAATAAGAAGACCGATTATAGTCCACGCAACGCATTTGTCCCGCTCCCCTATAGACAATGGGTGTGGGCCTATCTGGGCACATATACTAATGATATAACTGACTGGGGAACTCCGACGTGTCATGGATGTTCCTTTCACCCTCGGGGCTGGTTTCATAACTGTCACACTAACCCTTCCCTCAACCAGACTCGCCCTGAGTCTGACTGCAGTGTGTACACATGGTGGGTGTATTCACTCCTCGTATAGTTTACCTACCTACCTCCGTATTCCTGACTGCGACAGTGCATACATGTTCTCAATAGTAATAAAACCTAATGCATTGTGTAACTATCGATCAGACTCATTCAGACACATGTATTTAACATGAGCAAATAAAACCTGTTGCTTCGCTGATGGGAATATTAAGAGAGGGGGGGGGTAAGAAAGAGAGGAGGGATGGGAGAGTGAAGAGGGGTAGGGGAAGACAGCGGGGAGAGAGAAGAAAGAGTGGTGAGCGAGGAGGGGTGGGGTAGCAAGGAAGGGGGAGGGGGGAGAGTGTAACAATATTTTGTTGTAGTCATCTGGTCCGTTTTAGTTGCCTGGTTGAAATCTGGTAAGTCACTTCAATGACACCGTAATGATCAACCGATTAGAAGCTCCCTGCCAGATCACTTGTCCAAAAGCCATGATACCATGCAGATTGGGGCACCGGATCTGTCATGTGTTACACTCGTATCTAATTAGCACCGCCATCTCGTATCTAATTAGCACCGCCATCTCGTATCTAATTAGGCCAAGCAAGCGGACCACGACAGTCTGAATTCATAACAAGACCCATTCTTGGGTTATTCAAGTATCCTAGGAAAGCAGGATATTTAAGTATTCAAATATATTCAAGCAAGCATTTCAAATATCCTGCGCAATCAAGTGGACCACGACAGTCTGAATTCATACCCAGGCCATGTATATTTATTGAACAAAAGAATGATCATGGGGAAGGAAATAGAAGGAAGCAATAACAACTAGAATGGCACTCGATAGAGCGCATACCTCTGCCAGGCTGAACAGTTTATGGGATGTATCCCACTGATAGGCTGGATCTGCATCCAGACCTTAAGTAAATTCTAATCAGCTTGTTCTTGTCACCTACCCAAATAATCCACCAAGTTGTGTCTTAGGCCTCAGTCACATTTGCCACGGCGGCCGTGGGGTCTCCAAAATCTACGGCCACTAGCAATTATACGGCGGTCGTAGTATTTCCATGGTCACACAATGTAGCAGTCACATATGTTTTTATTTTTCGGGGAGTTGCACGGCGTATTTATAAATTGTGGAGACCGAAAACGTGGGGTTGCTGTACGGTCTTTGACTTGATGTCGCACGGTGACCTTAAGGGGGCCCTGCGGCAGCCATAGAATTTTCAAGGCAGACGCAAGGTAGCCTCAAGGTGCCCGCAAGGCGACCGCAGGGGGCCCTAAGGCGAACGTGCGGCCAGACGGACGGTAACGAGTGGGTTCATTTTTTTATTATTATTTTTTTACCAGTTTTTTTTTGTTTCAGCTTGTCGAATTGCTCCGGCGAACGTAGAAATGAGAAAAGTTATAACTCCGCGTTATAATTCCACGGCGACCCCTACGGCCGCCGCACGTTTCTGTCAATTCAGAGGGCATACGGCCGCCGTATCCTCGCCGTAGAGCAAATGTGACTTAGGCCTGAATCTGTCCACAACGTTTTGAAACATTGTGCTATATATCATTTTTGGTCCTATCTCTCAATGGTGAAGAATCACTTTAAAAATTCTAGCATCCAGTTCATCACAAAAATGTAATCAATTCATCCTTGTCACACACCCAACCTGTCCACCAATATTCTTCTGAATCTGTCCTTAACTTTTTGAGATACCCTGCTCACAAACAGACAAACAGGGGTGAATACATAACCTCGTCCACCCTCAATGGCAGAAGTAATATACAGTATATATGTATATATGTATATGAAGCAACCCCTTACCCAACTACTGGATATGCACTCATGAAACCACTGAATGATCAGGGGATTCTTTAAATAACTATGCCTTATATGAGCCCACAGCTAGGACAGGTGCAAGGTGGCAACGCTGCAGTCAAGAATGGTCTGCTTTAGACGTCTGCCTGACGTGAGGAGGGGAGGCTTGGCTGGCTGGGTGGGGTCGTGGCGCCAAGCGGCAGCTCTGTAGATCTCGAGCAGCAACCTCGCCACCATCGTTTCCAAGCATCTGTTAATTGCCCTCTCCACCCCCCCCCAAAAAAAAGAGAACACTCTGGAGAAGAACACTTCGAAAAAGAGGACACACTTTTCAAGAGTTTCCTTCATAGATTGAGCAATTATCTAATGATGTGTGTTCCGGATCTCGATTTATTTTGACTGTAAACCGCCGTTCTTCCAGTTGAAATACTGAATTATTATTGAAAATATTGTCCTTGTCTGAGTCCACATGCAATTATGAATTAATAGCATCTTTATTTGCAACAGACGTACCAGCTCTACCCACCAAGCACTCGGCTTCCCATTCTTCATGAACACTTCAAAAACATGGGAATCTTGTTTTTTAATTCTGTAGTGAATTTACACTTTCATTTTGGCAATGTGTTTGGGGGGTCGTAAAATAAAATATCAAATAAAGAGCTCTTGAAGAAAATGGAACAAGTGTTTACGGTACGGATTCAGAAAAGACACTGAATTGCGGACTGAGCACGCCGCTGAACTCTTTTGCTCACTGCAAAGTTGGACAGAACGTGGACGCGTGGGTGTCGATGTTCGAACATGTCCATTACGCCATGATGGAGAAGTACAGACTTGTACCAAACTGTCCTGGTCCAAACATTACATAACCACATTTTATCACCATAAGGAAATGTACAAAAATGGTTTAACTGTTTAAATAAGATAAAGAAGGTTTCCCAAATCTTAAAATTTATCCCTTTGAAAATGCAAAAGCAAAAAAAAATGGCAATATTTTTGGCAAAATTTTTTTTCCAAAATTATAAAAACCCGGCAGGACAGAGATTTAAGGACCAAAAAGGAGGACATGTCCAGGGAAAACCAGACGTGTGGTAACCCTAATTAAAGGCTCATAGGGATGGCAATTTTTAGACACAGACAGGGAGGGAGGGTGGACATTATCTGTCTCGATAGTGGCCTGCAAAACTTGGCTCAAACTTGGCAAAACTCCCCATCAAACTTGGCAGAACTAGAGTCATTTTCACATGAAGAATGGGGAAATATTTCACCATCTCACTGTGTAAAGCTGGGAGAGACCGACCCAAAAATACTCGTAGGAGTTATTGCTGCAAAAGATGCTTCCACCAAGTACTGACCAAAAGGGCTGAACACTTTCACAACCAGTGAATTTTGTTTTGTATATATTTTCTGATGGTATTCCTGACATGTAACCTCCTTGTACTGTAACAGTGCTTAGTTTGATCTCTTCAGTTATGAATAAATAATTTCATTTGGAAAAATGTTTGTACATAATTCGCAATTGTCCTTCCCTTCCTCCCGCCCATGGTACACTGAAGCTTGTGGCAAGGCAGTTTTCCTGAAGCAACTTGCCTTCGCCTCATGGAAGACCAATTCAACAGAAGGCAATCTCAGTTCCTTCCACAAATCTCGGAACAAATGTGTGTCCACCCTCAGGAGAGCAAGAAAACAACATCTTTCCATTCTCAAGTGTGAACTCTCAAACCTGTCTCCCTCCTCCAAATCCTGGCGGCATCTCGTTAAGTCTGTTTCAGGTGTATATTCCCCCTCCATCCCCTCTCTTACCTCAAATGGCTGCACAACTGATACCGCATGTGAAAAGGCTGAATGCCTAAACTCCGCGTTTGCTTCTAAATCTTGTGTACCAAATCCATCGCTTTCTGTACCCACCTTACACAGTCACACCCAGCTGTTCCTAGACTCTGTGTCCTTTTCTCATGACAAGGTGGAGAGTTTGCTTTCAAACCTCGACTCGCATTCTGCAACCGATCCAGACGGCATCACCTCACTTGTCATAAAAACCTGCTCCTCTGCTCTTGCTCACCCTCTCTTTGTTCTATTCACCCTCTTATTTGCTCACAGTCATGTGCCATCTGCATGGAAATCAGCAAACATTACCGCTCTGCATAAAAAAAGGTGAAAAAACAGATCCCTGCAACTACAGACTAATCGGCCTTCTCCCAATCCTCAGCAAGGTTATGGAATCCATCATTGCTTCAGACATCAAATCCTTCCTCTTCTCTAATGGCTTGATTTCTGATCATTTTGGATTCAGACCAGGTCGTTCTACCCTGGATATGCTGCTTCTGCTCTCCCAACAATGGATGGAGATCCTCAATGCCGGACATGAAACATGAAATCAAGGCCATCTCCCGAGACGTATAGCGTGCTCTCAATATGGTCTGTATGTACATGTATATGAATATATATGTTTGGGTTTGAGATAAGTTCCTACAGGAGTGAGACATCTTCCTCTCTGAAGAGGTGTTGAGGCATTGCTTCATCTGTGAGTTTAATGATTGTTTTGTTTCCACATATTGCAGGTCAAGGAATCCAAGCGGCAGTTTATCTTCGATGTGGTTAATGAGGGAGGAGAGAAAGAGAAGATGGAGCTTTTTGTGAACTTCTGTGAAGACACCATATTTGAGATGCAGATTGCAGCTAAGATATCAGATGAAGATGAAGATGAGGCTTCAGAAACAGAAGAGGAGCCTGAGGGAGAGGAGGTGAAGAATTACTTTTTTGAAAATGTATCTCATTGATAAATAAATGGTGTGGATGCTACAATGTGTTTGATGAGATGATCATTTTGATACTTCACAACATTGTTTTCATTTTACTATGTCTGTAGCATATATTGTTTTTAAAGGGTTAAAATACAATTTTAGCTGTGATACGTCTGGAAGGACTGTCAGAATGTGAAAATAAAAGATACAGCCAGCAGAGGTAAAAGCAATTTCTGTGATGTTCAGGCCTTTATTTTGATGAATGTTTGCTTGTTTTATAGGAAGAGGAAGAGGAAAAAGAGACATCAATGTTTTCTTTAGGAGGCATGAAGAAAGCTCTGGGTTATTTAAATTCCACATTGCTGTCCTTCTTGCACGTGCTTTCTCCTCGTTACCTCAAGAAGCAGGTAATCTTCAATCTTCTCACCGTATTCTTATTTTACAGATTATTTTGATTCGATAATGTTGGATAAATGCTCACTTCACTTCCTCATTGGAGTCGCGATGTGATGAAAGATAGTGACATTATGTTATGTCAAAGAAACATATATCATACATACATTGCGAAACTAGCAAATACAACCCGTCACTTTGCTGATGGGAACATTTTAGGTGGGGGGGGGAGGGAGGGAGGGAGAATGGAGCGAGGAGGGGGAGGGGGGAGGGGAGTGAGGAGGGAAGGGGAGCGAGAAGGGATGGGGGAGCAAGGAAGTTGGGGGGGGGGGAAAGAGTGAGGAAAGGGGGGTGGATAGAGTGACGCCTCACCAAATATCGCTGTACACTCTAGGAGGGTATATTGCAAAATAAGTTTGTTGAAATGGCCCATGCAACCAATTTGATGGCCAAAGCACAAGGCATAACCCAATAACATAATATTTTATGAAATAAAGGATGCTGAACATGTGACATAACATGGATAAAGATTCATTTTGAGGGACTACTCAGATTTGTGTGTGCCAGGCCATCACCATCTCAGAAATATGTGTGCCTGAAACGGGCTGCGGCTATTTTACTCTCACGTCACTTCATTTCGTCATCGGGATGAACAAGAACATTTATTTGTAATTCTCCTTTAAATGAAGCCAATATTGATCGGTTAAAATGTTCGATCGTGCTGCAGATTAAGAAGGCCACAAAGCTCACGTTGCGTGAGATGGGCCAGATGCTGGCTGCTGGGCTCTTCACAACACTTGTTTGGCTATTCCACTTGGCATACGGCACGTGCCGTGGAGTACTGAGGGTCGCCACTGGTCATGCTTTTGGAGAGGATTTGGTGGAGAACATGAAACAGCTGACGGTATCTGATCTGTTAGCTGGAATACCTGACCCAACGCAGGATGAGGTGAGTACGTAATTGCCGAAAGGTTTGTGCTTTTACATGAATTACAAACGCATTAGGAAACGATGGTCAAATCGATCGCAGCATCATGAGTCACATGTTCAGATAGAAATTCTTAACTAGCCAACCCATGTTCTTTGATAACCAATCAGAATAATAATGCGGATAATAAGATACATTATTTTGTGAAGATTCAGTCAGGTTGTACAAATGTGGAAACAGTTATGAGCTTTTTGAACCAAATGCAAACATCAAATAGCATGCTTACTTTCCTCTTCATGGAAAGCATATATTTCTTACCTGTCTAACAGGTGTCTGATATCCCAAATCTGAGCCAGAATGAATTGGTAAAAATCCAAATTATCTCATACTCTACAAAAGCCATTGTGGCAAGCAACATTATATGGTGTTTTTATCAAGTTACCTTCAGTAAGTTAAAATTCTTCAAACTGCATCAGTAC